>NC_143527.1:28915912-29060912 GCF_031878675.1 Megascapheus bottae
TCCAAGGACAGTGCTCAGGCCCTGGCTCAAGCCCAGGACTGGCAAAAAAAATGATATTGAAAACTATATGGGATTTATTTAGCGGCTTACAGTTAGAAGTTGAGTTTTGTTCATTTTGTTCAAGCAAGACATTTGGTATTTTTAATCATTTTGGCACATAATTTTATAATTTTGTGTAGATATAGACCCATTTGCAGTGATTAAAATGAATGGATTTATGAATCAATATTATCTTTTAAAACAGTTAAGCTTTATCATATGTCATAAATATCTAAACATAAACTAAGTCTGAATTGATAACATAGCATTTTTACATCAATGTGGTACTTGTGATTTTACCTAGAGTGGTAGGATAGGGCCATGTTTAATTCACCTGTAGCAGCAACAAGTCTCAAGTTGAAGGTTGCTTCTTTAAAGCAATGCCTTCTCTGGTTGCTCTGGTGGCAAATATTTTGTAGCTTCTAGTTTGAATGATTAGTCAAGCTGTGTGATTGACAACAGGTCATTTGAACAGAAAGAAGCTGTCAGTGCACATAGATTTCCTTCACATTCAAAATTACAAAAGGACTGAATTACAAAAGGCCGTTTATAAATGTTATGGTTTTCTTTCCCAAAGAGTAAGGTTATTTTTATTATATAAGATTTTCTTGTCTTTATAGGATTCAGAGAATATAGCTACTCACAACATAGACATGATTCTGTGTATGTACTATTGTTCTTTCTGCATGTTTACAAATGTTTGCTGTGTGATAAATCAATTCTGTTTTAATAATGTCTTATAAAAGAAGTTACACCTTGTTTTTAGGTACTGGACTTGACATTTCTTGTAATGATAGGCCTCTCTCTGTCTCTCTGTCTCTGTCTCTCTGTCTCTGTCTCTGTCTGTCTGTCTGTCTGTCTGTCTGTCTCTCTCTCTCTCTCTCTCTCTCTGTGAATGTCTCTCCTTGTTTCCATCTTGCTTTCTACTCATCATCTCATGTGTATCTATAAGGATTACCGTTTCTGAGTAATTAATTAATTAATTTCTGCTGGATATTTCATTTTTCATAGATAATTTTCTAACTAAATATCAAGAAGAAACTTACTTTCTGCATTTTAAGTGTCTATTGCATGAATATTTTAAAAGTCTGATAAATTGCTTTATATGTTTTATGAAGTCATACCTCTAATTTTCCATGTTTTTAATTTTTAATTTATTGTAAAGGTAATGTACAGAGGGGTTACAGTTATGTAAGCAAGATTATGAGTACATTTTTGTCATACATTTTTACCTACTCCATCATTTTCTTTTTTTTCTATTTCTTTTTTAATTTTTATTCTATTTTTTATTATTGGGGTTACAGATAGTAGATGCCAGATAGTAGGTGCATTACTTCTCATACATTGATACCCCTTCTCATGTGTCTGTTCCCATTTCCCTCCTCCCACCCCCTCCCAATCATCTTGTTTTCCCCCCTTCCCTTTCCTATTTCAAATAAACAAATAAATGTATATACAATATACCAGGTAATAAAATCAGATACAGTAACAATATGAGATTAACCAAAGGGCAAAAAAAGAGAAGAGAAATAACATAGTATATTAAGAATAACAGTCACACAAGATAAAGTTCTTGTTTCCATATCCTAAAGATCCTTTCATTTCGTCTTGTCCTATATGACCTTATGTACCTAGGTTTTGAGCTTTTGTAATCCTCTGCTAGGAGAGTCCAAGGTTTTGTACTAATTATTACCAATGAGGGAAACCATTGAGCCTATATTCCTTTGGGTCTGGCTTACTTCACTTAATATGATTTTTTTCCAAGTCTTTCCATTTCCATACGAATGGGGCAATGTCATTCTTTCTGATGGCTGCATAGAATTCCATTGTGTATAAGTACCACATCTTGTTGATCCAGTCATCTACTGAGAGGCATCTGGGCTGGTTCCATATCTTTGCTATGGTAAATAGTGCTGCAATGAACATTGTTGTGCTAGTGGATTTAGTATGTCCTTGTTTCTGGACATTTGGGAAAATGCCAAGACCACTCCATCATTTTCTCACACTTTCCTTCTTCTCTGACGACTCTCCCAAGCTGTAAAGTTCATTTCTAATATATTTCCGTGAGTATTATTGTTGTATTTGTTCACCCTTTCTCCTTTGTTTAGCTCTAAGGTTCCTTTATTTTTTTGTATAGCTATGTTTTATATAGCTATGGCTTTTTTTCCCTTTGAATTTGAGCTTTTTAATCTATTTGAATTTTTTTTTAAACTACTAGTTTCAAGAAAAGATTTTGCAACCACTTTCCTGCTTCCACTCAACTGGACTTGCAATTTAAACATTTATTAATTAGTGCTATCCATTCTGATAGCTTGTAAAAATTAACGGCACACAGTGGCATATCAAAAACTTCTGAGAATTCATCTTAGGTCCACTGATTCTAATCTGTTCCTGATTAGCAAGCATATATGATGACAGACTCCATAGAAAGTAGTCTAATCTGGGTGCTCTAGGATGCCCTTTGCAAATTAGGGCAAGTAGGTTGTTGTGTGGAATAGATGACTGTATGGTGTGTTTGAATCACACGTCCTCACTTTTCCTCTAGATAGTCCACGAATGACTAGTATTGGCAAACTTCTGCAGAAGAGGATATCATAATTCTTATATTCCCTATAATATCTATTAGAAATATACAGAAGTATCTAATAGATAAGCACCATAAAACAATTCAAAAACACATTTCTTCCAGAGCAAATATATAGTAAAATGACATCAAATTTATTAACTCATGGAGTCATTTTTTTCATAAGAATTCCAAGCTTCCATTATATAATATTTACTATTTTACATTTAAGACAAAAGTAGTTATTGAATATTATCATGTTAAATACATTTCATTAGAAAAATGTAAAAGTTTTTCTATATTATCACTATAAAATTGTTTGATGTGAGTCAGAGGGGAAATAATAATTTAATAGATGATATTGACCTATGGTATGACTTAACATCATGAAAGCTAATTTGAATTGCTTGTCATTTAAGTCTCAAGTAATTACCAGAATGTGAAAGGCTTATTTCTTTGCTAACACAAATTCTGAATATGATCTGAGATATCCCTATGAAAATATGTGCAGAGCCTGGCTCAGTGCTAATATGATTTGAATGAAAAAGATGATATTTAATCTTATTGAAGATGTACTTAGCTTAAGTAAAACTATGTATAATACCTAATGCATCCTAACTCTAATGCATTGGATAAAGTACCGACATAATACAGTCAACAGAATTGTATAGAAAAATAGAGATCAGGAAACTTAGTGTTAGACTTTAATGACTTACGTAATCACTTATTTTACATATGTGTAAGAGATCTTGCACAAAAAATTGTTCTTGCAATCTATTCCAAAACATTAATTTGAAATATCTCAGCATTGTTACAAAATTTGTGTCCTATCCTATAAAATTCTTAAAAAATATTAAAAAGATTCTTTTGCCAGGGCCTGGTGGCTCAATCCTAGTGGCTGACCTTGCTGGCTAATCCTAGCTACTTAATAGGCTGAGAGCTGAGGATCTTAGTTCCAAGCTAGTCCAGGGGAAGAGTCTGTGAGCCTCTTATCTGTAATCAACCATTACAAAACCAGAAGTGGCTCAGTCCTAGCCTTGAGCAAAAGTGCTTAGAGACAGCACCCAAGACTGGAGGACAAACAGAAACAAAAACAAAAAAATGCCATGTTTCCATCAGAAAGAATGACACTGTCCCATTTTTTAATGGAAATTGAAAGACTTGGGAAAAAAAACACACTAAGATATGTCCAGGACAGTCCTATCAGAGGATCACAATAGTTCAATATTTATGTACGGAGGATCATATAAAATAATTATGATTGAGGCGAACTCCAAGATATGAGAATAAAAGGTATGTGTTGGTATGTATGTGTACTGTTTGCAGCTACATTTTCCTTTCATTTTTTTCCTCCTTGGGTTTATCCCCTGTTGTCACTGTTTTGAATCTATACCCTTTGTCCATATATTAGACTGTCTGATTTGGAAAGGGCAGGGGAAACAGTAACTCATGATACTCACTAGACACTATGCTGGAAATGAATTTTATAACTTGGGGGAAGGGGAAACATGAGGGAGAGTGTAACACTGTTCGAAAAAATGTATTCATAATCTCACTTATGTAACTGCAACCTCTCTGTATATCACCTTTACAATAAAATATAATTTAATAAAAGACAAACATGTCGCTTTTGAAAATAACTGTCAAAGTTATTCTTGCCTTCTGCTGTATCATGTATTTTCTAAAAATAGGATTTTCAGTAGTTTGGAACTTGGGTTAGTAAATGAAAGTCAATATTTGATGACTACATGTTCAGCATTGCTTTTATTTGTGCTTTACTTAATGCACATTTTTTAAGTTGTATAAAAGGAAAATGAGAAAAAAAAGAGGATCTGAGACATGCAGAGAGAGCACTGGTGGTAGACCATGCTCCATATTTCTGCTTCTTTTATAGATGGACAACTGCTATTATTGTCCAGCATATTTTCCATCAATATTGCCTTTTAAAGGGTGGTTGATCCGGATGCATTGTACACAAACTGACATGTTGAATCAAAACCCTTTGCACAAATACTTAAAGATAATAAAAAGTAATTGCCTTTTATGTTGCAGATGGGTTTCTGTTTGTTTTAGCTTAAACTGAGCTTTTCCTCGAGTATAACCATAGGAAAAACAATAGACTTGCCAATCTCATTTGGACATTTTAAATGATTATTCTCAGAATTGCTTTTTAGTCTCTTATGAAGATCCAAATCTCTGATTCTGAATTTTGTTCAAGATACTGACTCTCATGGTTGAATCATGATTACAGTTTGTAGCCTGCGTTCTTTGGCCATGTTTAACCTGACACAAGGATTTAGAAGCTATTTAGTTACAATATTTGACATCATTTTTGTTTGAATAATGGCATTCAATCTTTAAAATCTTAGCTATATTACAAGGTGAAAAGTTTTTAAAAATGAAGCTTTCTGGCAAGCACTGTGATGGATCGAAGATTTTACCTTTCTGGCAAGCTATTAAGCTATTCTAGTACAATGATAAAAATAGCTGAAGGCTTGCAGGCAGGAGATACTGAGCCAGGATTATAGAAAGGCTTTGAATGAATATCAACTGAAATGAAGTTCACCTATTATTTGGGGAGTGGGGTAGTAGAACTGATTCTGGAGCTAATAATTATTTGTTAATGGAGTTTCTAGACGACTCTTGCCTGGAAATTTTTTTCCTGTAATCTTCTGCCTAATTCCTTCATTTATTTAATATCAATTGTCACTTTCTCAAAAAAAGCTTGTCAATACCTATCAAAATCCAGACTGCCCACTGCCTGCTGTCTCCTGTCATGGGAACAGAGAAGCAATACAACTTTGTGTCTATGTCTGTATTCATAACTGTTGTCCAAGGCATGTTATAAGATCCAGAAATGTTGTTAGAGTTACCAGTAAGGTAAAAGGATTCTTGGCCTTAATGATATTTCCAGTGATATGACAGTACTCTTAATAAAAAGAGGGTGTAATGAATTCCTTGTATTTAAAACATACTTTAGAAATCACACACACACACATGTATGTACATATATACATATATATATCACTTTGAAATACTGGAAATTCATTTTCATTTCACCAGTCCTTGAATTGTTAAAATGTGGCAATTATTAATGAAATTTTTGAAAACTGATTTTAATTCATAATTTTAAAATGTTTTTCTTTCTTTCTAATTAGGTTTCAGAATCCCTTCAATAATCATGCCTGAGAAAGATACAGTTCCCAATGGTCCTCCTATACTTACTAAAATCCAAGAAGGTAAGTTTTCTTATTAAAGTTATTATCAATAATTAATCATTATTAACTAATTAATTATTGTTACTATAGAGGTGACATACAGAGGGATTACAATTGCATTTCAAATAATGAATACATTTCCTTTGTATAGTGTGGTGTGTTCCCTCATTCTACTCTTTAGTTCTTTCCCTTCTAGTCTTTCCCTCCCATCTCCACCCATATATAGCTCACATTCGTCTGTATCCAGTGAGCTCCACTGCTACACTTTTTTACCCTTTTCCTCTCAAGTTCTGTGCCATCACCCAACCCTTCCAACGATGTATATTCAAATTCATCATACATAAGGTAAAAAAGAATCAAAAGTGAAAGAAAAGAATGAAAGAAAGGAAGGAAGGTGGAAGTAAAGAAGGAAGGAATGGCAGGATGGTAGGAAGGAAGAAAGGGAGGGAGGGAGGGAAGGAGGGAGGGAGGGAGGGAAGGAGGGAGGGAGGGAGGGAGGAAGGAAGGAAGGAAGGAAGGAAGGAAGGAAGGAAGGAAGGAAGGACAAAAGCAGTTTGAACTCTGAGCATGGGTACTGTCCCTGAACTTCTTTTGCTCAAGGCTCTACAACTGGAGCCACAGCACCACTTCTGGCTTTTTGTAGTAGGTGATTGGAGATAAGAGTCTCATGAATTTTCCTGCCTGGCCTGATTATGAACTGTGATCCTCAGTGCTCAGTCTCCTGAGTAGCTAGGTATGAATCCACAGATTTGAGCCAATGGTCCTGACACTGACAATTTTTATTCTGTATCATGTAAGTAATAAATGTCTTTGCATGATTTAGAGTAGTGGGCATTAATTATAGACATTACCCAAATCTGAACCGCAGATATTTGTGTTTTGTAGCCTCAAATTTAATATTTGCACTATTTGAAAAGAAAACAAGTAAGCAGAAAGAGTGAAGAGGAATATGTACCAGAGAATATTTAACATAAATTTTTAATCTATCCCTTTGCAGAAGAGACTTACCAACTTTGACATAGAACTCAACCTTTATCATCTTAGGAATAAAAGACATATTCTGTGTAGTTGTTATCCATTGCTATATGGATACTTACATAATAACCATGCAAATGCATGGACATATAAATCAAATCATTCATCATAGCTTGCTTGGACATGAATCTTCTAGATGATTCTTCTGTTGTTGGATAGGCTTAGTGCAGCTTACTGATGCCTCTAAACTAAGCCACAAATAAACTAAGAATCATCATTGATCTTACTGGCTGGGCTGAGATTAAGGGTCTTAACTGGGAAAATTAGATGACTCACACCAGGCTGTGTTATTGACCATACCTAGCAGGTTGTGGCCAAGGTTTCAAGATTGGTAATAGAAGCTCCGAAGGCCTATGGAATTCAACACACTGAACTGGCACTTTTGTCATTGCTGCCACGTCTTTATTGATGCACTGCAATTCAAAGAAAAGACTGGAGAGCAAGGCTAGGGAATTAGACTTGCTTCAGCCTGATTCTTATTGCTGTTACTGAATATCCATGATTGAGTAGTCCATAACAAAAGTGTATTTTGGTTTGTTCTTCTTGAGGCTGAGAAGACAAGCAGTGTCAAGCCTCTTATGAGGCCTCATACTGTGTCATAACACCCCAAAAGTGTGTGAGGGGGGGTGGAGAAGGGTACCCAGGCCTAGGTAAAAGATACACACATGAAGAATGGCCAGGACTCCTGACATCTTGCCCCACACACTTGACTAAGTGCTGTGACCTAGTCACTTCCTATACCTTTCAATTTTGTTACATTGGAAATGAAAGTGTCACCTGAATTTCAAAGGGGATGAAGTATATTCAAGTTATATCACCACCTCATGAAGGAACATGGCTGTAAGTGACATTACACAGCAGATGAGTGCTCAGACAAGGAAGTGATTGTCTCTGTGATCGTAATCAAATGACCAGTCTTCTTCGATACTACCAAACTTGTGTGGGGAAAGAGAAAACACTATCAGGGGGTTGGATATTAATGGGAGAAGGTTAGACTAATCAAGGTGAATGAAGCTGAAGGTCAATAAAGCAGATTATTTGCAACTATAAAAACAGAGCAATGAACCTATTAAGATGCTTTTGAGAGGGGGAAAGAAGGGCAGGGAGATAGGTTGAGATTGATTGGAATGTGCATATGTAATCATAAAGTCCCTACTTATTCAGCAACTATAAACTCATTTACCTGGTATATTGTATATACATTTATTTGGTTATTTGAAATAGGGAAGGGAAGGGGGGAAACAAGATGATTGGGAGGGTGTGAGGGTGGGAAACAGGGACAAAAACATGTGGGAGAAGTAACCCACCACCTGATGAATGTAACTGTAACCCCTCTGTACATTACCCCGACAGTAAAGTTTTAAAAATGTTGCCATGATTCAAAACATAGATGGTGGTATAGCACAATAGATTTCATGTAAAATTATGTATTCTGGGAAGAATTTTACTCGAGTATCAATACACTTTTATAGACTACATATTTGAATAATTTCTTTCTGGAGCTCTTTATTCCTTCTGTGTCAATAATAATTTTCAACATATAGTTTTGTTTTTCATAGGACCTGTGGAATAGAGTTTAAGAAAGCTATTTCAGTTCCTCAGAGCCCAATTGTACATTAGTAAAATAGAGCAGCTTATTCACTTGAAATAATTTTCCCAAAGGTATGATATGGAAGAAGATATGGTTATCATATCATGTTGCTACATACTCCACATTTAAATATACAAAAAAGATTGCTGAAACTTTTTTGGCTTGATACAATGCTAATTACAAAGCATAATTATGAATTGCAAAACTTGACAGAATGAACTATGATTTTTCCTTGAATACCATGACAAAATCTATTTTACATCAGGTGAAGAGACCAGTCTATACTAGTTCACACAATTAATCATATTAAATAATCACATTTATTCCAGAGAGCTATCCATAGAGAAAAATTGCACATAATACAAAATGTAAGTAGTCTATAATACAGATGAAGCAGAAATGCCTCGCTAACTCTTTGGAGAACTATGCAGTTGATAAGTCAACCTTTTTTAAAAAATAGTAAGTGGGAATATGTATTTCCATTTTTGCAATTTAACAAAATAGTGTATGAATGCACATTATCTTGTAAAATGTGCTTCTTTAGCAAGTTCAGGCTTCCTGTATAGAAATACCATTAGAAACAATATTTTTAATGCTGATATGGACAGCAATTATCAGCTACAATTAACTCATCTATTTAGGATAATGCTATCATTAAATTCCTATTCTCTATATAAAACAACTCACCAATACAGACCATTTGGTTCATTAAGCAAAGAATGGAGATGTCTGCCTTGAAGCCTAGGATTTTATTTTTTAAATCAGACCTCAGTGTTTGTTAATGTATTCTGGAAGTGTTAATTTTTAGGTCCAAAGCTGTCTTTTCTGTGTGATGTACTCAACCTAATTATGTCCCAGCTGTTTTATGATCTCCTCTGACCATCACAGAATGTAGTGTTATGTCATACTTATTATCTCCTGCAGGACTATATTCAACATAAGAACCCTTCACATCCTATGCAATGTTTTTCTGATTTTTCAATCATCATGAAACTTCTGTGGTCACGGAAAATTCTTTTTTATTATAAATAAACAACAAAGTGAGTGATTATTTTGTACACTCAGTTGGAATAAAAACAGAAATAAGACTGGGCAGTGGTGGTTACTCAGGAAGCTGAAATCTGAGGTTTGCAGTTTGAAGCCAGCCCTGGCAGGCTGGCAGGGAAAAGGTTAGACTTTTATATCTAAGGACCAAACAAGTCTGAAATGGAGCCGTGGCTAAAGTGATAGAACACTAGACTTAGCTGAAAAGCCCAGGGACAGCTCTCAGGCCCAGTGCAAGTCCCAGAACCTGCATAAGAATAAATAAAGAGATAAATAAATAAGAATAAATTAGTCAGCTCTTCTAAATTACTCCAGTTGTATTATCTTAACCAACTGGCCAGTCACATTTATGATAAGACATGACTTTCTATTGTAAGTAATTTCTATTAATTAATTTCAAGGTCAATTAGTATCATCCTTCTACTAAAGACAATGTTTTATGCCAAGACAAATTTTCACCAGAAACAAAACTGTACTCTTTGGCAGCATCACACTTATTTGTAGCAAAATGCTGCTAATGAGTTGACGTTTCTACACATTAAATATTTGCTAGTGTAGCTTTTCCACATTATAATTTTTATGTGAAAAGGGCAGAATAATATTTTGGCCTATTCAGATAGAAAATATTTCACATGTATAACCTGAACCACTTGTAAGTGAAAAGAATATTGGTACAGTTGAGTATCTGGATGTTTAACAATAGTTCTTTGCATTTGGCGTGTCTTCCAAAGGCCCTGGAAAACAGTGAGAGCTTTTAATTGGTAGGGATAGGGATGTAGCTCGATGGTAGAACCTTTTTGTTTTTGCTAAATCCTAGTTTCCAAACCTAGCAGTAGAACAAAAAGAGGAGCCAAGTAGGGAGATTGCTGGTCAGTTTTTATTAAAATAGACATCATGTTTAGGAAAGAGTGATATCTTTTTTCCATATTTTTATTGTAATTAATAGAAGGGTTATATTATATTCACCAGATAGAAGGTGAATTACTTCACATACATTGATACCCTTTCTCATATCTTGGTCCCCATTTCCCTCCCTACATTCCCGCCCCTCATCTTGTTTTCTTCCCTTCCCTATCTGACTTCAAATAACCAAATGTGCATATATACAATTCATCAGATAACTAGGTGAAATGCTGTAACAATATGAGATAACCAAGGGACAGCAAAAGAGATGAGAGATAACAGTATATCAACAATCATTCATTATATGGCTTTTGTTTCTATATCCTGGAGATCCTTTCATTTAGCTCATACTATATGGCCTTATGTATCTAGGTTTTGTTCTATTGTAAATCTCTGCTAGTAGAGCCCAAGGTTTCTACTGATTCAATTTTTTGAGCTGTTGTTATATTTTAGATATGAGGCCTTTGTCCGTTATATGGTTAGTGAAGATCTTCTCCCATTCTATAGGCTTTCTAGTTAATTTGCTAGCTATGTCCTTTGCCATACAGAAGCTCTGCAGTTTAATGCAGTTCCACTTATCCAGACTTTCTCTGATTTGTTGTGTTTCTGGGTCCTTATTAAGAAAGTTTCGACCTGTGCCAAGGAGACCTAGTGTATCTCCTATTCCTTTTTGTAAAGTTTTCAGTATCTCTGCTTTTACCTTGAGGTCTTCAATCCATTTGGAGTTAATCCTGTTTCAGGGTGACAAAAAAGGATCCAACTTTAGTTGTCTTCAGGTGTTTAACCAGGTTTGCCAGCACCACTTGTTGAAGAGGCTGTCTTTCTTCCATTCTATATTTTGACTCCCTTATCAAAGATTAGGTGGCCATATATCTGTGGGTCAATAGCTGGGTCTTCAGTTCTATTCCATTGGCCTTCAGGCCTGTTCTTGTGACAGTACCAAGCTGTTTTGGTCACTATAGCTCTGTAATAGAGTCTCAAGTTTGGTATTGAAATTCCTCCTGTGCTGTTCTTTTTGCTAAGAGGGTTTTTTTTTTTGCTATATGGGGTCTTTTATTATTCCATACAAAATGAAAGAACCATATCTTAATAGCAGATTTAATTCCTGCTTGAGTAAGAATATAATTTTAATAACCAGAAATGTCCTGCTGAAAGCTTTACACAGGTAAGAAATCTCCAGGCAGCAAAGGTGTTTTAGTATGTTTGTCAGGATGTCTTTTATTGCATCTATTCAGAGTTTTAATTTGGTCACCTCTTTTCCTTCTGGTGCCTCTCTGTCACTCCTCATGGAATCATGTGGATTACAGATCCACAATCATCTTCTACCCATACATTATTTCATTCATATGAAATATTTAGGTTTGAAAGAATATTTGTTTGGTTCTGATATTTACCTTCATGCTTACAGTGTTGATTAATCCTATTCACTCACAAAACTCAAGGTAACACTGTACATGCCTTTATCATGTAGAGAAAGGAATATGACACAGGATGCAAATCAACAGCTGATTGAGGAACAGCAAGGGACAAACTGTATTGGAAGGGACAGGAAACTTCCCTTTCTAGTCAGGCTCTATCATCCTCCAGATGTGTTCAGGAGTCTGGAAGTTACTTGCTCTTACCTTCCTGGATGTCATGAGCCATTTGTGGTCAAAAACTTTTCAGCTACTTTGTCCTCCCTGTTGCTTGGAGGATGGGACTGAAATTTCTAAGCCTCCAATCACCAGTGGATTTTTCACCCAGCCTCCATCTTGAGTCTGGTCAGGCAGCCCTCAAAGTCACCTCATCAGAACAAAACTCCTCTGTCAGGGAATGTTTAAACTTTGTGTCAAGGGCCAGGAGCAGTGACCAACATGTGGATTTTTCACTATTTTCCCATGAACACTTGACTTTTGTTAACTCTTCTAAGAATTTTATATAGCTTTAGCTTTTATATATTGGTCAATGAACCATTCGGGGTAAGTTTTGTACAGTTTCACATAGAAATCCAAACTTACTCTTCGGCCTGTTAATATCCAATTGCCTCAGCAACTATTTGTTGAAGAAAATATTGTTTCTTCCCATAAACTATCCTTGATACTGCTGTGTAAATCAACTGTCTCCAGATTTGATCTTATTTCTACAATTTCGATACTGTTCCATAAATATATACGAACACCAAAAATTCTATTCCTATTCTTAGTATTTTGTTGGCAATGGGAATTGAATTCAGGTCTCACAATTGCTAGGCAGATGCCCAAACACTTGAGACATTCTGACCAACCCTTTATCTATCTATCTATCTATCTATCTATCTATCTATCTATCTATCTATCTATCTGATTTATTTATTTATTTATTTATTTATTTATTTATTTATTTATTTATTTATTTTGGTGCTGTTCCTAGAGCTTAACCCCAAAGCTTGGGTATTGTTTCTAAGCTAGCTCTATCTCTTTTTTGGTAGTTTATTCCTAAAGACAGGAAAATAAATTGGCTTCAAACCATGGTCCTCAGAGCTCATCCTCCTGAGTAGTTTAGGATTACAGGTGTGGGCTACTTGTACCTGATTCATTTGTTCTTTTTAAGATAGGATTTAGTTTATGCCTAGTTCATTAGGGTGTATACCCCTCCTACTGTGTTTCCCTCTGTCACAGGGATGGCAGATGCCTACTAGTTCCCAGCCATTGAACATCTCCTGGAACTGGCAATGACAATTTTGTGTAACCATGCCAAGCCATTAATTAAAATGAAGTCTCACAAACACAGGTGCCTGTGCTAGCCTTGAACTTCTTTGCTCCCCCTCCACTTCCTGAGTAGATTTACAGGGTTAAGTCAACATGACCAAACTGTTGTAGTATTTTTAAAACCATGAAGTATGGTACTCCTGCTCTTGTTTTTCCTCTTCTCTTTTTAAAATTAATATACTTTCTTATTATAAAAGTGATCTGCAGAGGGATTATAATTACATGTAATGAGTATATATTTTTTTCTGTATCATTTTGGCTAAAGTGAATCTTTTTCCATGTCCATGCAATTTTTAAGATCGGTTTGATAATTCCTCCTGGTTAATTTCTTTCTTTCTTTCTTTCTTTCTTTCTTTCTTTCTTTCTTTCTTTCTTTCTTTCTTTCTTTCTTTCTTCTTTCTTTTTTTGTGACTCATGGTGCTGGAACTATCCCTGAGCTCTTCAGCTCAAGGCTACTGCCCTACTCTTGAGCCAAGACACACTTCCCGTTTTCTAGAGGTTAATTGAAGATAAGTCCTTTTGTGCCCTGGCTGGTTTTGAACCTTGATCCTCAGACCTCAGCCTCCTGAGTAGCTAGGATTACAGGCATGAGTCACTGTGCCTTGTTCTTTCTGGTTAATTATTTAAGTTTTTTTTAATGGATGCCGTGGTTCATGTGTATAATTCTAAGTATTTAGAAAGCAGAGTGCGGTGGATTACACTTCAAATTCAGCTTAGATGCAAATGTCCCAGAGACTTCATCTCCAAAATTAATCAGCAAAAAGCTGAACTGGAAGCATGGCTCAAGTTCAAGCTAGCTTTGGAATTTGATCCTCAAATCTGAGTCTCCAGCTTAGCTAGCGTTCCAGGAGTAAGCCACTGGTGCCATGCATTGGGTTTCAGTCAATTTTTTGAAGTAAATTGTTCACATAAATTTTACTTTGGTATTTTGTGCCTGTGCACACAGTACTTTAGTCAGATTGATGCCCTCAGTTGTTTTCACTATCTTTATTTTTCTTCCTCATTGTTCAAAAGCCATCAATGAGTGCAAATGGCAATCTACACACGCAGTACATATCCCTATTGCTTACTCTCTTACATTCTCTTTTCCTCCCTCTGTTTCCCAATCCTGCAATTCTCATAGTTAGAAAAACCTACAACTCTCTCTCTCTGTCCATATATATATATATATATAATGCACCATATGTCTATATTCATGTACATGTTATTTTTCTTAGCCTAGATTAGTTTTCTCATGTCTACTTAATATTTCATTATCTCTTACTTGAACTTCCTGATGATGAATTGATCATCTTCGATGTTTTTTAGCTTACAGAAATGGAAACTGAAGCCTTCACATATTATTCCTTCATATTTTATTCCTATTTAGCAAATGCAACTGTGCAAGCTTGCTTTGTGAATTTCTATCTTGATTGGAAGAGGAGAAGATCATCCTTTGCAGATAGCATTAAATTATTTAAATAATGTATGATTATATATTATAGTTCATGCTGAGTGTTATGCTTTTAGAGTACATGAAGGGATTTAAATTCTGGCCATCTATCAGGGTTTCATTTTGGCATATTAATTTGCTGATTAAAGGATTTTAAAGAGGCCCTGCTTGTGGTAACCTAATATGTGCTAGATACCATATATCAATACCAGTTACATGAGGAGCAGTATTTCATGCAAATCAATGTTTTTAAGTGTCTGAATATTATTCAAATTGTTGTGATAACTAATTAACCTTAGTGGAGTTATTGGTCCATTGATGAGATTCTCTCCATCCTTCAATTTCTCTCATTCATTCAGTTGATACTTTGCTGTCTGGGTTATATGGAAAGATATTAAATGTACAATGGCTATAAAATGGAAACTTGCCCTGAGCTTATGAAATGTATTCACTGAGGGAAAGAAATACCATGATTGATGATGATGCTGGTGATGTGGAAAATGCAGGATGGATGTTGAATTTTATGATAGTGTTTCTGCATTTCCTGTATTAATTTCTTACTTTCTATACTGTTATGATTAGATAATTCTCATGCCAATTGATTTTTAAAGGCATCTTTGAAATATTCCTAACATTGTTTATTGACATCTTATCTTATAGTTTCTTCTATTGTTTATTTTTTTTGTCCCTCATGGGACATGAACTCTGGGTTTGGGTGCTGTCCTTGAGCTCTTCAGCTCAAGGCTACCACCCTACCCCTAGAGCCACAGTGCCACTTCCGGTTTTCTGATAGAGATAAGAGTATCATGGACGTTAGTGCCCAGACTGGCTATGAATCTTGATCCTCAGATCTCAGCCTCCTGAGTAGCTAGGATTACACCAGTGAGCCACCCCGCCCGGCTAATTTTCATTTATTTGAATGTCTGGCTCTTGTATTGAATAAGAACTCTTATTCTCTCTTCAGTAATCTATACTTTTGTTTCTAGCTACTGACTTGTTCTACTATATGATTTTTTCATAATATCAACAATAATGACATTCATCTATTCACAAGGCTTTGGCTACCTCACTACTACAAATGCATGCATGCATGTATTTGCTGCCATTTTTCAACTTCCTATCATTTTATTGTCAACTTAAAAATTTTAAAATATTAATTTAAATTAAATATAACTAACATTTTGTTAAGTAGGTAAAATTAGATATTCTATAACATTTTATAATTTTCTCTATACAAGAGCATCATGGTTAACATATCCCAGTAATATTTTGTACATTTTTAACAAATGTTTTAAAACTTAGATATAAATATTAAATGTGTTTCCACATGGTTGGCATTTTGGGGTTATAAAAATTTTGTTTGGTTTATTTTAGTTGATTTTTATATATTTCTATATGTCCATATACAAATTTATATAAAAACAATATATATCAGTCTATATTTATTCTTCTATTGCTATTCATTCATTATAAAAATACCATTCACTATATTTTGTAAACTTCTATTAATCACTTTAATTTTGGTAATGGAAATTCTCTAGTGATGCAGTTATACTATCTCTAAATAATTTTAGTTTTCTCTTCAAGCATCATAGTTATTTTCTCACAGTGTAATTCTAATCATAAAACTGGCAGGTTAACACAACACTAATTTGTTAATTAATTAATTTTATTTTTATTATAGAGGTACTATACAGAGAGATTACAATTCCATGGGTAAGGTAATGAGTTCGTTTCTTTTTGTACAGTGTCTTCTGCTCTCTCACTCTCTCCCAGTACCTCTCTCCCATCTCCACTTCTGTTAATGTCCACTGAGATTCATTGCTGTACTTTTTCACCCTTTTTCCCTCCCCACAGCCCTTCTGAAGTCATGCACTGAATATATCACAGAAAAGGAAAAGAACACAGAATTAGTAAAAATTAAAGACTTACTACCTTATGAATGTAACTGTAATCCTCTATATGTCACCCTGATAATTTATAATAATTAAATATATAAGATGATAATAAAGACTATAAGGTAAAAAGAAAAAAAATAAAAATGTGAGGCCTCTTGTTTCCCTATCTTGGAATTCATTTCTATGTGTATATAATTTGATACAAGCATATTGTGTCACACAACCGTAATGCCTTGGTGTTTTTCTTCCAGGTGCATCCACTTTTGGTCTCCCTGTGCGTGATTGTCTAGAATCCTGTATAGTTATCATATCCCAGTGTATTGTTGTTTGTCCCTCTGAACTTGGCTTACCTCACTGTATTTTGGTTGCATCCACTTCCTGCATTATCTTTTCTGATGGCTGTGTAAAAATCCATTGAGTATAGGTACCACTCAACTATTGTGGGGCATCTGGACTGATTCCATGTCTTGGCTATTATGAGCAGTGCATCAATGAACATGGATGTGCAGATGTCTTTACCATATTCTGGCTCATGATATACAGGGTAGATGTCCAGTGGTATGGCTGGGTCATAGGGAAGATCTATGTGTTTTTGTTTTTGTTTTTGTTTTTTTTGTAGGCCATGTTGCTTGAACTCATCCTGGGCTCTATCCTTGAGCTCTTCAGCTCAAGGCTACTGCCCTACTCTTGAGCCAAGCCCCATTTCCCATTTTCTAGAGGTTAATTGGAGATAAGAGTCTCAGGTCCTTTTGTGCCTGGTCTGGCTTTGAACCTTGCTACTCAAATCTCAGCCTCCTGGGTAGCTAGGATTACAGGCACCTGTCTATATTTAGTTTTTTGAGGAACCTGTAAGCCCTCTGTTCTGAGTGGCTATACTAGTTTGCATTTACTTCAACTGTGCAGTAGGGTTCCATTTTTCACCACATCCCTGCCACCATTTCCCAATATTATTCTTACAGTGCTGTTGTGTTTTATGTTTCATGTATAATATAGTCCTGACAAGAGAAAATCTTTATCAAAGTTCTCCTGTAAGCCCTGAACAAGGAACCACTGAGAAAACTTCTATCAATGTTATTCATCCATTTGGAAGTCATAATGTCATCTGCAATAATTTCCAGCTTTCTTTGTTCTCTATGGCAAACATTCTTTAAGAGATACACTTGATCCTTTCATATTTCCTCTAAGGCATATTTTCATTCCTATTTTTAATCTCACTATTATAGGTAAAACCTGTGAGGAAATAAAGGCTATCCGAGAGAGTGCAAAAGGGTTTGTGCAGACAGGTAGGTCCAAAACTGAGTGTTCCCATCTCTATTCTGTCATGTATTCACTTTCTTAGAGAAAGTACAAATGTGAAAAATAAAAATGCCGCCATCCTTCTCTTTCTAATATTTTCTGTTCTTTGCCTTCTGTGTCTCCTTTGCTTATTCTGACTATATGTACCATAACTTAATTCTGTTGTAATATTATTATTTCTTTAAACCTACCTTTGTGTTCAGAGTCACAATTATTTTCCTAGTATGATATATATTTTTATATTTGTGCATTTGCTTATGTATTTATGTATATTTAGGTAGTTATACATTGTTATTCCCAAGAAAATAGTCTTCAAGTTAACTACAAACGTAATTAAGCCACAATGACAACAGCTGAATGTTTTCTATAATATTTCTTGCCTTTTTTGTATACTTTGTTGATTATGTATAAAAATCTGTTTAACTGTGTTTTAAAGTATTTGTGTTTCCTATTTATTAAGAGTATGGATGGATGTTACTTAATACCACCCCAAAAGTTCAATATTTTGACACTAAAACTACCAACACTGAAGGTAAGAACTAAAGTTAAGTTATGTAGTAAACTGACCAATCTATGTTTATATTCACTTACAAGTTTCTTATGTCGATGTTTTTTAATAGGAAATCAGTCCTATATATTGTAAAAATAAAAGTGACGCATAATGTTAAGAATATGCAATTATATCAGTAATGAATTGTTAATAACTAATTTTAGACTTGTAATAGTAGTGGTTATATAATCTCAGAAATATATGAAATTAAAAACTGACAGGCACTGGATATAAAGCCCTTCTGAGTCTCTGGGGAGATTTTTCTTAGAAGAACAAAGGACTAAAAGGAAATATATTGGGGGTATATAATCCAAAATGAAGACAACCTTTAATGACACTTTAAAAACATCATTTCCACAAGAGCTTATAACCTTGTAGGTGGGAAAAAAATCAAGAAATATACACATTTCATTTGTAGGAGCTCACAGTTAATTCTTCTCAGTTCATTCTACTGCAAAACTTTATGAAAGGGTTAAATTATGATTTTGGAAAATTTCTATTTGGGATTTTTAGTTTAGCAGAATAAAATTTGAATATATTACCATTACCATCTATTTCTGTCAAGAGAAACCTTGAATAGCAGTTTATGATCTTAGGTTAAAGTTTATTGCCTGTGGTTAGATATAGGCCATAATTAGTTATGGCTTGGTTTTTTAAGTAGCAAATGAATGATGTATGAGCCAATTAATATTCAAGACACTGATATCCATGTGGTAGTATATAATGCAGAGGTATTGAAAAATGTATAATCTTTCAGGGCAAATAACAAAACATATATATCATAATTTATAGTTTAACATAAAATTATGGTTTTATAGGTGACAGCCAGAAAGACAAAGACTATCCATGCCAAATGAAAACACAGACAAGAGAGGAAGCTCTATTTGTATAACCTCCAGGTGTAAAGAATAGGTTTAATAGATGAAAGGAGATTTTAACTGAATCTTAAACCCTGAATTTATATACAAAAGAAACCTAAGGACTTGATTTATGCAAGCAGGCCAGGATGTGTCAAAGAACAGGATAAGTAGCAGAACAGGAGAAAGATAAATTTCGTGGGCAGTGTATAAGATGGCTTCAGAAATGTGCAGAGTTGATTAACAAAACTCCAAAGATTGATGCAGTCAAATAATGTCTTGAATTTTGTGATCAAAGTATAAACCTTATTTCTGTATTTCCTACCTCTCATCCTAAATATATTTATGTAGCAATGTTACATGATCAAATGCTTGTCTCACCAATTCTGTATATATGCAGAATTATTTGGCTACAAGATAATATATGGAAACAGTTCAGGCTTGTAGTGAGAAGGGCCTGATCTATGAAGGATCAAGACATATGAAAGGTAATAGAAGGAGATTATAGGATCAATAGATAAACATTAAAAAAGAAATAAGATTTGTAGCCTGCCTAGTCTCTATAGGGAATGTAGGTCGATACTTGAATTAAAAATTGAATCTTTGAAAACCATGTAACTATTTCAGACTTTGGCAACAGGAAGAGACAAGGAGAAGCAGGTTGTTGGCAAGGTGGATCAAACTTAACAATTTCCCAGTTACTTGTCAGGCCCTCAGGTCAGCCCTACAAAAAATTATCAAAACCATATCTCAAAAACCATGGCAATGCCATACCTGTGGCCCAAGATATTCAAGATGAAGAAGTAAGAGCATCACTAGCCTAGGCAAAAGTTCAAGGCTCTGTCTGAAAAATAAGGTAAAGCTCAAAGGCTACGGTCCTCGCTTAAATAGCAGAGTGCTTGATTAGCAAATGTGTTCAATGCCTAGTACTCTGGAGAAGAGAGAAAAAAACAGTTGTGGTGAGAGGAGAGCTTAACTGCTTTTGCAGTTTACCCACTGGTTGGAATGTTTGTATCTGACCCTGTGGATATTTGTGAAATCCTATTAACCCCATACCACATTCACTTATATTTAGATTTACATTCCAAAATTTAAAATAAATATAGATTTCTGATTCTGGTAGCTTATGCTTGCTATCCTAGCTACTCAGGAGCTGAGATGTGAGGATTTTGATACAAAGCCAGGTAGGCAGAAAAGTCAATGAGAATCTGTCCCCAATTAACTAACAGAAAACCAGCAGTGGAGCTGTGGCTAAAGTAAGAGAGTCATCACCCTGAGTAAAAGATAGAAAGGTCAGGGACAGTACCCAGGACTGGAGTTCAAGCCCCAGGACCAAAACACACAAAGAAAATAAATAAATATGATTACTTCATTTGAAGATTTAGGAACTATCTGTATTGATGGTGTCTATGTCAGAATTTTGCTCATTTTTATTGCATGGTAGTATTCCCCAGAGTGAATATTCTGCCATTTCTTTTTATATTTAGCTACTAACAGAAAATTTTGATTTTTGTGATTTGGAGCTATTATTATTAAAACTATTTTGAAACAGTCTTTATGGGAATAATTTCTTATTATAGGTAAATGCATAGAATGGTATGTCATGGTATGTGTGTACTTTTGTAATAAATTGTTGAACCATTTTTCAGAATTTGTACTGTTTTTCTCATCTCTACAATGTCTGCATCAGTCCCAGTTCTTTTTCACCCTCACTAATATGCAGCCTGTCAGTCTTCCAAGTCATAGGCATTATAGTGGGTAGAAAGTGATATTGTATTGCTGATTGAATTTGCATTTTCCTGATGGTTAGTGATATCACTCCACATTTCATTTGCATTTGTACATTGTCACACATAGAGTGTCCAAGCCTGATTTCCATTTTCTGAATAGTAGTTATACACTTTCTCTACATTTTATAGATAATAGTCATTTCTCAGCGAGTTTGGAAATCACACATCAGATTGTACTCTGTCTGGGTTTTAGGATCCTTCCTTTCTCTGTTTTGTTTTCTTTTGTTCCCTTCTCTGAAGATTCAAGATGGTTCTATTGCTCAGAAGACTGGTTCTTTCTCTATTTACAGATCTGCCCAGCTTTCCACTGTGTCCAGGTTTTGGAACCACAAGTTGGGGAATTTTCTCTCATAGAGACTGTGGTGATAATTAAATTCAACCTCATGAATTTGCCATTCTTCACAAACCCAAATCTGGCACTGTTGATTTTCCAATCTGAAAACAGTTGTCTCATATTTCTAATCCAGATGCAGGGTTGTTAATAGCCAGCGAACTAAGTCTACACCCACATCTCTTTTTGTAGACAGTAATGGAAATATACTTAATGAGATTTATGAATAAAGTTTCCATAAGATGGAGAGCACATATTCCAGGAAACATGACTAGAGAAACTGAGGAAATTATCCATACATTTGTTCAACAATTTTCAATCACTGCACATAGTTCTTCTCTCTAAAGGCTGTAAAACTTCAGTGGAAGGTGCACAGAGAAGTAGATCAGTGCAAAACAGAAAAATACAGCATGACCATTTCTGACTTAGAAAGATACAAGATGCCATAGGTTCTTCTCATATCTTGAGAGATTTTTGAATTCCTCATAAAGATAGATCTTAATGTAGAGATTGTAATTTGAAGACCAAAATTAGGATATGAGAATATTGTGGCTGCTGGTTATGAGTGGTTCATTCGAAAACATGCTCATCATAGCAGAATTCAATATAAAACAGCTTCAGGAAGTGGTCTCCAAAAGTATTCAGAAGATCTATGATTATTGGAAGGAAGTAAAATTTTTGAAATTGAAGATTTTTGAAAGGCTTGGGGGAACAGTAGTAAGCAAGCACTGGAAAGGGATGTGCATATAAATGGAATTTGTTCAGGGGAAAGGAACTCAATCATCACCAATTCCTGACTTTTTGTTCACATAGTTCTGAATGTTCAGTGATAACTGACCTTAACAATGTAAGTTTCATGAAAATACAATAACTTCAAAATTACTGAGAGGGATTTAATTCAGCTGCCATTATAATGAAGGGATCTTTGTGCATCACAACAGAGCCTTAGAATGGGAGTTTACATTATTTCCAGACTCAAGATCATTCTTTTAAACTTTGAAAGAAAATCAAGATGTTCAAGAGACACAACCTGGTGAGATATCATGTTTCTAAAAACATAATGTTGAAGTATAGTAAAACAAATGGCGTGATGTATATAAAAATAATATATATATATATAATGAAGTGAAGAAAAGTAGTGAAAAAAGGTTAAATTACTGGGGCTCATGAATAAATTATATAAGAAATTCATTCAACAAGGAGAGTTGAATTTATAAACTATATTTTGATTTCATTTTCTTATATAATCGTCTGTGCCACACTTTTTCCCCTGAAAGGACATTTCATGTTTCAGTCTCAGCAGAAACTCACCTCTGGCTTACAGTCAGGAGGGCCTCAGTTTTTGTTCAATGTTTCTCAGACAGGAAGCTGGATTCAAGGACATGTTCAAGGACAAGGAAAGTTCTGCCTCCACTTTATTCTCAAATACGCTAACCATTTGTGCACAGGTCACATAATAAGGAGCTCCATAAATTTATGTTTGAATGAAGCAATTCATTACATCAAAAACAATCTTACACAATACTCTATCAACATGTTCATCTATCATCTATCAGATGCCCAGACACTGAATAAGTTTTTTATTAAAGATGCACAGCTAATTATCAGTCAAAAACAAAAACAAAATATGGACATCTAGTGCAGGGATCCTTGATGATACTATACTGACCTTAAATCTATAAAAATGGAAAAGAAATAAAAACTATTAAGTTACAAATGTCTTGCATTGGAATAAAACAGCAGTAAGAACTCAAAAATTTTTGCACTGTCTTGTCCTATTTATGATGTCATAACTGAACAGATTTTAGTGCAGATTTAATTTCAAAATATTTTGTTTCCACTACTTGAATATATGTAAAATCCTAATCCTAAACCATAACAGTGTTGTGGAAATCAATTAATATTTACTGAAATTGATAGTCAAGAAAACTATAAAATGAGTCATTACTATCCTACATGTGCTTTTTCCTACATCTAATGAAACAAAATAAATATTTGGATTATAACAGTAATGGCCTGTTTATGAAATGTGCATTGAAACTTTCTGAAAATCTTCCCTGTAGGGAAGTCCTTGTCAGCATGTGTGAATGAGAGATCAGTGGGTGATTTTTACTAGCTAGTTCCTTGAACCTCTGACTATTACTGATTAAAAAACTATATATGTGTGGCTGGGCCCAGCTGTGGCTCAAAGGGGAAGGATGTAGTCTTGAGCTGAAGAGCTTAGGGACAATTCCCAGGCCCAGAAAGGTGGAATTTATCACACATGATGTATTCTTAACATCTATTTTTAGAATATGGCCAATGCAAACTAATACATATTTGAATGGCAGTAGTGATATTGTTTTATCAAATACTCAGAAATGAGCAACATGGAAATGTTATGAAATATATTTTAAGATTGCTTCTCCTTATATTTCTGTACTTTAAAAATAGTAAAAACAATTTTCATAGTATAGATAATACTTTATAACTTGTGAGATGTAGTATAAATTCAGCTCTCTCACAAAATAATTCTGTGGACAGGACATTACATTACTTCTCTAAACCTTGATTTCTTCATCTATAAGATCTCATTTCATAGGGCTTTTGTGAGGGTTATGTAAGAATTTGACATCAAAATTGCCTAACTTTGGGCTACATAGTAAGTTCATGGAAAAGTAAGTTTGGTCTGTATAGCAAGACTGCTCTTCATCCCCAATCAAAAAGAGAAGAAGGAAGGAAGGGAAAAAAAATAAAATAAAACAAAAGCATCCAGGTGTCTGTAGCTCATGCCTATAATTCTAGCTTACTCAGAATGCTGAGATCTCAGGGTTAAGATTTGAAGGCAGTCTAGGCAGAAAAGTCCATGAGACTCTTACCTCTAATTTGCTGTCAAGAAGTGACAAATGGACCTGTGACTCAAGTGGTAGAATGAAAGCCTTGAGTAAAAAAGCCAGGTGAGAGCTTGAGACCCTGAGTTCAAGCCCTAGTGTTAGAAACAAAAAGGAAGGAAGGAAGGAAGGAAGGAAGGAAGGAAGGAAGGAAGGAGAGGAAAAAAGGGGAGGAAAGGGAGGGAGAAAGTGAGGGTGGGCACAAGCACTTAGTTTAGCCTTCTTCTGACTCATATCTTAAGTCAGAAAATAAAATCAGTATGACTCATAAAATTGTTAGTCAGTGATATATAGGAATGTACATATATATATATATGTAACCAAATGACATTTAATAGAATGAACTCTTATTTATAAATGGCACAGATATGTTTTCATAAAGGCTGTGGTTTTGAAATATCATCTAAATGACATATAAAAAAGTGCAATTTAAATGATCTTGAGGATGTTTCTTGTCTCTGTGGGCTGACATTGAAGCAAAAAGAACATCATTTCTCTATTCTCCAAGGTCAGCTGAAATGAGGAGACCATGCAACTCTCATGGACGCACTGAATATATTTTGTGTCTTCCATTTAAGCTCAGTGATTACCACTATGAACCAGATCTGTAGAGTCTTCAGAGTCAAAAGGACTGAGAGTAAGCACTTAGGTGGAGTTTCATGGACAACTTTGCTCTGCTTCTGCAACCTTCAACTGGTTCAGGACATGCCAGGATTAGAGTCACTGAGGCACATCGGACTGAGTAGATTTTGTGATGAATGTATCTTGAATGCTTTAGTGAGAACATCAATCACTCTTTGTATGAGACTCCAATTTTCAGAAATGGAAGAGAGAAAATGAGGTTATTATGAGGATGAAGGAGACTTGCTATTATTTATTTCATTTTTTTACCAGGAGAAACCCATGCTGGACTGAAGGAAGAATTTTTCCAATGTGTGAGTGGTTGAGTGCTATTTATATTGGAGGATGTGTGATCTTTCTGAAGGACGCATTTAAAATACGTGTTGAAATTATTTTTGGGGATTAAGGATTTACTTTAAAAATGAACTAAATACTGCCTGTCATTTTTTTTAAAAAAAGTTTCCTAAGGTTATGAATAAACACTTCTGGCTTTTTGTTGGTTAACTCAAAAGAAGAGTCTCTTGGACTTTCTTGCCCAGCTGGCTTCAAACTGTCATTCTCATCTCAATCTGTTAACTAGTTTGTATCCTGTAATTTTTGACCTAACGATAAAAGAAATTTAAGAATATTAGTACTTGTAAAGCAGAATATTTCTTTTTGCATATCACAAACATCAAGACATGTTTGTACATAAATGCTGACACTTTCACTGTCTGTTGTACCTTCAGAGGTGGGCAAAGGTGTCTACTTTGGCTACCCCAGTCGCCGCCACAGCTGCTCTCAGGTGAACATACCAGCACCATGTGTCACCAAAACGATTTCACACATTGAAGATGTGGAGTCAAAAATATACGAACACTTGAAACAAGTAAGGAGATACTGATGATGTTAATATATTTATAAATTCTTTATAGCTGGACAATGTCTTGTTTAAAAGTCATGGAGCATTATTGTGAATGTTTTGATAATTGGTATAATTTTCATTTCTTTTCAAATGTGAAATTCTCAACTAGACATTTTGACAATCTTAATCCAGAAGGGTGAAATAACCTTATTAAGTGCATTTTTTATTTTTTTCTTCCATATATTTTTGTTGTAAATAATACAAGGGTTACATTATTCACCAAATAGAAGATGCATTACTTCACATACATTGATACCCTTTCTCATATCTTGGTCCCCATTTCCCTCCCCCCACCCCCGCCCCTCATCTTGTTTTCCACCCTTCCTTATTCGATTGCAAATAACCAAATACACATATATCTAATACATCAGATAACAAGGTGAAATACTATAACAATATGAGATAACCAAGGGACAGCAAGAGAGATGAGAGATAACATAGTACATTAAGGACAACAATCACTCATTATATGGCTTTTGTTTCTATTTTCTGGAGGTCCTTTCACTTAGCATCATACTATATGACCTTATGTATCTAGGTTTTGTTCTATTGTAAATCTCTACTAGGAGAGCCAAAGTTTTTTACTGATTATGATAAATGAGGGAAGCCATTGAGCCTATGTTCCTTTGAGTCTGGCTTACTTCATTTAATATGATTTTTTCCCCTTATCTGTTTGTTCGTTAGCCAGAGACAATAATACTAAGTAGTATTTCTATAAGCCAACTTGACTAGTAAATAGTTTTCACTAGACTGTCTCCACAAAGTAGCTAGATAAAAGTAGGACAGGAGGCGTGGCTCAAACCGGCCATCCTAGTCACACTCTGAATTTATAATCTACTACAGGTGAAGGCAAAAGGAAAGAAAAGATCTACATGAGAACCATACCCCAGGAATTCCACATATTAAATGTAGCCATCTGAGTCAATGGTAAATAAAGAAGAAGGGCAGAGAAAAGAGATTTATTCTTTGGCCTGGGCCACTGCAGAGAGAGGAAACAATTCAGTTGGTCCATCTTCATTAGGCTGTGGAGTGCAGATACAGACTTTAAATTAACACACAAACAGAATCTGAGAATGGAGAAGTGGATATGCATAATTACTGAGCATATGGCCTGATTGGTTATCTCAGCAAAGTTCTGGAGAAGTTGTATCACTGTCATCTCCAAAGAGAAAAATAAACTAAGTCACAGTTACCTGGTGGTGGCCTGACCAGAAGTGGCTCTGCCATCCCTCTTTTCTCTATCCTAGCCTGTAAAGACATTATTGATCCCTCTGTCCTTATACTTCACAGCTAATGCCTTAAAAAAAGACCAACATGAAAGTGGGGGCAGAAGGGTCAAACTTTTTTCTGCTTTTTTAAAATTGTTGTCCCAAGTCTAACAATATTCTCTCACCTCCTACAGAGCAGCAACTTATTGAATATGTTTTTCCTTTGGCCATGCTCACTTTTATATTGCTAGATTTCAGATGTCTTCCAATGTTAATGCAGAGTGAATTTTGCCTGTGTGTGTGCTAGTTTTATAACTATTACTGTTTTTCAACAAATGCGGTTTCAGTCCTTGTTACACTTTCTTTTTTTTTAAATTTTTTTTATTGTAATTAGTAAAAGGGTTACATGATATTTGCCAGATAGAAGGTGCATTAATTCACATACATTGATACCCTTTCACATGTCTTGGTACCCATTTCCCTCTCCCCCCTTAAAGTTACTTTATAAAGTGAACTCAATCACATCAAATACTTCCCTGCTTCTAATAGTGAAGAGTAGCAGGCTATAAAATCAACCCTCAAAAATCAACTGCCTTCCTTTACGCCAACAGTGAGAGGAACGAGGCAATAATCAGGAAAGAAACTCCTTGTTACACTTTCATGCTTGACCAAACTCTACATCTTAGACAGATCTTTGATGTGATTAGAGATGTATTCCTGAGATGTAACTGCATTCTGGGGATGGATTATATACAATTTATATAGTCCTTCAGTAGTATATTTGATTATCATCTACTTATTCACACATACCACTATTCCTTAGGAACTCCATAGAGAAGCATTAAGCTGTCTTAAAAGAATTTGTCCATTTGTCTCTCTTAAGTAATACTCTTCTTTGCTTTGTTTTCATTATCAATATAATGCTATCATATTTTAACTGGAAGTATTATCTAAAATATATATCTAATGAGTTGTTAGTTACATGGTTTTCATTTTTGGTATGTATGTGTTTGACCAAATTTTTGTTTACTATCAAAATTGGGCCAAACTCTGGAGATCAAGCATTAGGTCTAGCCAATTGCCACCACATGCTAAATAAAGAGAAATGGTGGAAAACAAAGGAAGGAGATTTATTACATGGCATCCTTGGAAAGACAGAACTGCAATATTTCTTCAGTCCTCTTTGGGGGTACAAATATTGACTCTGGGCTACATAAGAATAATTGAGGGCAGAAGGAGGGAAAGATATGCAGAATTGAAACAGTTACAGGTATAGCCTGGTGGTAGATGTTCTGAACATTTTTAGCTTTTTTATTCATGATGATACAAAAAAAGGCATTGCCTATCTGGGCAGGGAGTTCTTTTGTCACAGATGTTTCTCAGTAAAGTCTTTTCTTCCTGAAGTCTAAGATGATCATAAAGTAACTGCCACAGGAAACTACTCAGATCCAAAGTGGGGAGCTGCATGCCCAGCTTTTAGCTAATTCACAGGCCCAGCAACAACAACAACTTTTTTTTAAATTGTTATTGTAAAGGTGAACAGAGGGGCAACAGTTACATAAGTCAGATAATGAGTACATTTCCATTTGAATGGTGTCATCTCTTTCTTTGTTTTTACCAGTTTTTCCTTCCCAACAACTCCTTACAAGTTGTGTAGTTCATTTTCAGCACAATATCTAGTGAGCATCACTGCTACATTTGCTCATCCTTAGTCCCACCATTTCTGTGTCCTCCCCAAAACTCCCCTAAAAGATAAACATCTAAAAATACAGAAAATAAAAACAGCAGCACAGTAGGAAAAAACAAAATGAAAAACAATATAAAAACAATCTCCTGTTTCCATTTCTTAGAATCCATTTTGATAAATATCATTTCATAGAATCATATGTATGTAGCTATTGAGCCTTTGTGATCCACTCCTAAGAATGTCCTCTTGCTTGTGCTTTGGGGAATTTGTGCCTATTACAGTTCTCAGATTGTTAGTATGTATCTGTAAGACATAATGCCTGACAAAGGATGGAAAAGTAAATATTTGTGAACTTCTATATAATTTTGTATTTATCATGTCTTTGGGAATTAGCATCAGTTGCACTGGCCCTAAATTAAAGAATAAGATTTAGAAATGAACAGATGAAAGGTTAGAAAAATAGCAAGTAAGAATAATAATAAGAAGAAAATAAGTCAGTGGGAGGAATATGTACAAGTTTGAGCATCAGTGAAAGGTGCGAAACATAAGCAAAGTGCAGTGGACATATGAAGTAGAGAACTAACAATTTTTATGAATGAGTTCAAGCTTATGTGAATTTTAACAATTATTTTTTCATATGATTTATATTAAATACTTATTGAGGTTTTTTATTTTGACAGTTTGAAACTTCTCTTGAAGAATGGTAAGTAATGTTCTTGCTTCTTTTATTCATTAATGCTGAGGTTTTGATCATCTCTAATTGACCAATTTAACTTCAAAAAAGCTAGGAAATTTTGGGGGGAGGGTAGGAGGGAAATGGGGACCATGTCATGAAAAAGGGTATCAATGTTTGTGAAGTTATGTACCTTCTATCTGGTAAATATAATGTAACCCTTCTATTAATCACAATAAAAATATTTTTTTAAAAAAAGGATAGGAAAGTGAAAGTAGGATTATTTACATTAATATTAAATCACATTTTAAATATAAAAATCAGGACTATTTATAAAAAAATGATCCCCCTCTACCCAGCACCTATGAAACTGGTAAAAGAAAAAAATCAGTTTGCATTAACATTTGCAGAAATCTGAAATCTTATAAAACAATTAGAATACCAAAGGAAAAATATATTAAATATGTTTCTGTCCTGCACAGGAAAATCCCTATAGCATTATGCTCAGATCTCTATCAGAGGTGGCCTAGAAGAGAGTATTCCACACTTGCGATGTATATTGCTAGAGTCAAAGGAACAATAGGAACCTTATTAGCAGGGAAATATCAATATTTTAGAAATTTATGCCTATTTCAGTGCTAGACTGGACATATTTGTAATACATATGCTTGAAAAGGAGACTATGGAAAATGAAATACTTCGATATAATTTTGTATTCTGTATTCCAGGTTTTTTTGGAAGATTTTTTTTTTTAATTTTATCATCAGGATATGTATAGAGGGGTTACAGTTACATTTGTCAGGTAATGGATACATTACTTCTCAATACCCCTTCTCATTTTTTTGTCTCCCTTTTTCTCCCCCACCCCCTCCCACTCATCTTGTTTTCCTCCTCCCCTTCATTATTTCAAATAAATAAACAAACATATATACAACATAGCAGGTAAGAAAGTCAAATACAGTAACATCAACAGATTAACCATAAGTGAAAGAAAAAGAGAAAACAAATAACTTCACATAGTACATTAAGAGCAACAATCACAAAGATAAACCTCTTGACCAATCTGAGAGCCCCATGAAGGCCAACACAAAATTACTTTTGTTTTGCTTTAGGTGAACCAGTTTTAGAGCTGAAAGCATTTAAAGGCATGTATGTATCAAAGCACAATGGATAACCACTGAAACACACACATTAGACGCAGGAAATAGAACTAGAACAGCAGTATGGAGGTTGGGGTATGGTTTCCAAGGCTTTAAAAACACAAGAAAAAAAACACCTTTTTTAAAAATGAAAATTTTGAAACAAAATTAACAGTGAAAAAGAAAGCATAATGAATATTTTCTAGGCAGAGGAAAATAGGCTTTTACACACAAATAGTGAAACAATGAGGATAATATGTTAATATTTGAAATAAGAAATAATAGAGCTGTGAGCCAAGTGGCACATGCCTGTAATCCTACATACACAGATGGGTGTTTGGAGAACCAATGTTTGAAGCTGGCCCAGGCAGAAAAATCCACTAGTCAACATCATCAATGTAACTAGTAAAAAGTAGTGGAGGTGGAGGTTGTGTGCGTGTGTGTGTGTGTGTGTGTGTGTGTGTGTGTGTGTATCTGAATTGGTAGAGGACCAGATGTGAACACACTGGTAGGGGAGGAGATGAAATTCTGTAAAATATGTTTGAAGAGATATTATATAACAAAAGAGAATGTCAAATTTTTAACGAATTAAAAATAAAGATAATTGATGGTATTTCAATAAATATCACTAGCCTGTTACTTCTCTGAAGAGAATAGACAAATATGCCTTATTTTATATGATTTTATGTATGTATAACACTTTCTTAAATATGTTGTAGTAATTATTGAATAAAAACTATTAGTGTAATGAAGCGTTTATTCTGATATTTTGATTTTTAAAATTTGATAAAAATTCCCTGATAAAGGGAAAAAAATTAAACACAGTTTAGAAATTTTTATGATGAGAAATATTCCATTCAACTTATAGTACCTCATTTGGAAAAATACCTTTTTCCTTTCTTTTTTTATTAAAGAATTTATTAACGTTGATTTGTACATAGTATCTTTTTCATATAATTTTTATTGTAATTAATAGAAGGGTTACATTACATTCGCAAGACGGAAAGTGCATTACTTCACATACATTGATACCCTTTCTCATGTCTTGGTCCCCATTTCTCTTCCCCCCCACCCTTATCTTGTTCTACCCCCTTTCCTATCCAATTTCAAATAACCAAATATGCATATATCCAATATACCAACAATTACTCATTATATGACTTTTGTTTCTATATCCTAGAGGTCCTTTCATTTAGCGTCATACTGTATGGCCTTATGTATCTAGGTTTTGCTCTATTGCAAATCTCTGCTAGAAGAGTCCAAGGTTTCTACTGATTATGGCAAATGAGGGAAACCATTGAGCCTATCTATGTTCCTTTGAGTCTGGCTTACTTCACTTAATATGATTTTTTTCTAAGTCTTTCCATTTCCTTACAAATGGGGAGATGTCATTCTTTCTGACAGCAGCATAGAATTCCATTGTGTATAAATACCACATCTTGTTGATCCGCTCATCAACTGAGGGACATCTGGGTTGGTTCCATATCTTTGCTATGGTAAATAGTACTGCAATGAACATTGCAGTGCTAGTGGAGTTAATCTGTCCTTGTTTCTGGATGATTGGGTAAATGCCAAGTAGTGGAATTGCTGGGTCATAGGGGAGCTCTATGTTTAGTCTTTTGAGAAACTGCCATACTGCTTTCCATAGTGGTTGAACAAGTTTGCATTCCCACCAACAATGTAGTAGTGATCCCTCATGGCCACATCCCCTCCAGCATCTATTATTATTAATTTTCTTGATCCTGGCCATTCTAACTGGAGTGAGGTGGAATCTTAGAGTTGTTTTGATTTGCATTTCTTTTATGACCAAAGATGTTGAGCATTTCTTCATGTGTCTATAGGCCATTGTTATTTCTTCTTCAGAGAAGATTCTCCTTAAGTCTTTGGCTCATCTTTTGATGGGATGGTTGTTTCTTTGGAGATTAGTTTTGGAGTGATTCAATTTTTTGAGCTGTTGATATATTTTACATATGAGGCTTTTGTCTGTTGTATGGTTAGTGAAGATCTTCTCCCATTCTGTAGGCTTCCCACAGCTATGTCCTTTGCCCTACAGAAGCTCTGCAGTTTAATACAGTCCTATTTATCCAGCCTTTCTCTGATATATTGTGTTTCTTGGTCCTTATTAAGAAAGTTTTGACCTGTGCTAAGGAGGCCTAGTGTATCTCCTATTCCTTCTTGTAAAGTTTTCAGTGTGTCGGCTTTTACCTCCAGGTCTTTGATCCATTTGAAGTTAATTCTAGTGCAGGGTGACAAAGAAGGATCCAAGTTTAGTTTTCTGCAGGTGCTTAACCAGTTCTGCCAGCACCATTTGTTGAAGAGGCTGTCTTTCTTCCATTGTATTGTTTTGGCTTCCTTATCAAAAATTCGGTGACCATAGGTCTGTGGTTCAATATCTGGGTCCTCAGTTCTATTCCATTGGTCTTCAGGCCTGTTCTTGTGCCAGTACCAGGCTGTTTTTATTATTATAGCTCTGTAATAGAGTCTAAAGTTTGGTATTGAAATTCTTCCTGCGCTGTGCTTTCTGCTAAGAAGTGTTTTCGCTATACGGTGTCTTTTATTATTCCATATGAAATTTTGGATTGCCTCTTCTATTTCTTTAAAGAATGACATTAGGATATTGATGCGTATTGCATTGAATTTGTAGATAGCCCTTCCAATCCATGAGCATGGGAAGTTTTTCTATTTTCTCAGTTCTGTTTTAATTTCCTATTTCAGTGTTTTAAAGTTTTCATCAAAAAGGTCCTTTATATTCTTAGTTAATTCCTAGGTACTTTATTTTCTTTGAAGCTGTTGCAAAAGGAGTCGCTTTCCTGATTGTTGCCTCATTCCTCTCACTGTTGGCATAGGGGAAGGCAGTTGATTTTTGAGGGTTAATTTTATACCCTGCTACCTTTCCAAAGTTTTGAATCAGCTCAAGGAGCTTGGGAGTGGAGTCCATAGGGTTCTTTAAAATGAGAAACATGTCATCTGCTAAGAGGGAGAGTTTCACTTCCTCTTTCCCTATTTGGAACCCCTTTATGCTTGCTTCTTGCCTTATTGCTCTGGCTAGGAATTCTAATTGTTGTTGACTTTAATATACCACCCTCACCCATGGACAGATCAACAAGGCAAAAACTCAACAGAGAAAACCTTAAATCATATTGTAAATGACAATTTAACCAACAAGTGTTCAAGAAGGTAATCTCTATTTAAAATCACAGGGACTTAGAATTTAGAACTTAATCAAAATTAGGCTAAGGGTTTGTATGTCATAGAAACATTAATTTATGAAATAAAACATTATGTCTATAGAGTCATAGGTTTTTATATCTATATAGTTAAGTTTTTTTCCATTGCCATGTCCACAGCATTGGGTATGCAGATATTGAGTCCTTGCTCTTATAGTCTTTGGATTAATTAGCCACATATTAAGGATACCATGCGCCTTTTGTTCCTTAGGTCTTAACTTGTCTCACTCAACATGATTCCCTCTAGATTTATCCACTTCCGTGCGAATGCCATTATTTTATCTTGTCTGTTGGTTATGTACAATTCCGTTGTGTATATAAACCACATTTTTTGTATCCATTCATCTGCAGTAGGGCATCTGGATTGTTTCCATTGCCGGGCTATTTTGAATAGTGCAGAGATGAACATAGCTGAGCAGGTATCCTTGTCATATCTTCAGTCATGATGTTCAGATAGATGCCCAGAAGTGGTATGGCAGGATCATAGGGAAGGTATATTTTCAGTTCTTTAAGGAACCTCCACACTGCTTTCCAGAGTGGCTGAACTAGTCTACATTCCCCCAGCAGTGTAGTAGGGTTCCTTTTTCTCCACAACCCCGCCAGCAGCTGTCATTGTCTGAGTTCAAAATGTTGGCCATTCTTGTTGGGGTAAGGTGGTATCTTAGGGTTGTTTTTATTTGCATTTCCTTTATGACCATGGATGATGAACATTTTCTCATATGCTTTTCTGCCATTTTTATCTCTTCTTCTGTTAATTCTCTCTTTAGTTCCCTTGCCCATCTAGTGAATGGTTTATTGGATTTGGGGGGGGGGATTCGTTTCTTGAGTTCCCTGTAGATCTGGATATTAAGCATTTCACAGATGTATTGTTGTTGAATATCTTTTCCCAGTTGGTTGGCTGTCTCTCTACTTTTGTTTTTATCTGTACAGAAACATTTTATTTTTAGGCAGTCCCATTTATTGATTCTCTCTCCAATCTGTTGTGACCCTGGGATTTTGTTTAGGAATCTTTTGCCTGTGCCTATGAATTCCAGTGTCTCTCCTACTTTATCATGTAGCAGCTTCACGGTTTCGAGTCTCACGTTGAGGTCTTTGATCCACTTTGAGTTAATGCTTGTGCATGTCGAAAGGCTAGGGTCAATTTTTAGTTTTCTGCATATGGCTGCCCAGTATTGCCAGCACCAATAATTGGATAGATTGTATTTATTCCACTGTACATCTTTGGTTCCTTTGTCAAATACAAGTTGCCTATAGGTATATGGTTCTATTTCTGGGTCTTTTATTCTGTTCCACTGATCTGGTGGTCTGTTTTTATGCCAATACCAAGCAGTTTTTATTATTATGGCTCTATGGTAGAGTTTGAAGTCTGGTATTGTAATAGCACCAGCATTGCTCTTTTTGCCTAGAATTGTTTTGGCTATTCTAGGTCTTTTCTTGTTCCATATGAATCTTTGGATTATATCTTCTATTTCCATAAAGAATGTCTTTGGGATTTTGATGGGGATTGCATTGAATTTCTATATCAAATTTGGCAGTATGGCAGTTTTCACTATGTTGGTTCTCCCTAGCTATGAGCATGGGATGTCTTTCCATTTCCTAGTGTCCTCTTTAATTTCTTTTGTTAGGCTTTTATATTTTTCATTGAATAATTCTTTTACATCTTTGGTTAAGTATATTCCCTAGTATTTTATTCTTTGGGGGGCTATTGCGAATTCCTTCTTTTGATTAATCTTGCCAGGGGTCTGTCTATTTTGTTGACTCTTTCAATGAACCAACTTTCTGATTTATCAATTTTGTGTATAATAGATCATCTTTTCAATCTCTGATATTTCTGATTTTATTTTTGTTATTTCTGCCCTTCTAGTTGTTTTAGAATTACTTTTTCTTACTCCTCTAGGTGTTTCCGTTTTTTTTTAGGTTATTTGCATTCCTTTGTCCTGAAATTCGGTGCCCTCGTCAATCCCTATTATATGAAGATTAGACTTTTTTGCTGCATCTGCCAGGTCCTGGAATTCTCTCCTGTGGATTCTGACTAATCTTTCCAAGGTGGTGATTCTGTCTTCCAGCTCTTGTGTTTTATCTTCCATTCCTGATGTTCTATTCTCCATCTCAATCAATCTGCTGCTTAATGTTTCCATTTTTGCTTGAAATGTGGACATGTCTGCTGAGAGGGTATTGAACTTTTCTTCCAATTCTCTTTTGAATTCGAAGAGTTCCTTGGAAATTCCTTGCTAATGTTTTTGGAATTCAGACTTAATTTCGTTATTCATTTCCAAAATCATCTCCTTGATTTGAGTCATATTTCGTGTCTCTTCAGGTGTCATTTCTTCAGATGGTGACATCTCTCTCATCCTTTTGGTCTCGTTTCCTTTTGGGCTTTGTGTGGGACTTTGATTATTTATGTATGTCATAATTTGTCTTTGTGCTCTCCTAGGCATTGAGAACTGTTGTAGTCTGCTCTGTGGTTGGTAGGTGGTGGTCTTTACTTGGATTGGGACCGGTGGTTCTGGGAAACTGTATACCTGTTGTTCTCGGCCAGATTGATTCCTCTGCTGACTAGGTCAGAGTTTGCAGTTTTTGCAGGTGTTTGGCCTGTTCCCAGAGGCTGTGTGCTGCTGCACGACTAGCTCTCAGCCCAACCAGTGGCCTCACAGTGGGCCATGGGATGGGTCTGAGCGCTTCAGTCTCAGCGCGCTGTGCAGATGGTTGGTTTTCCTGCACTGCTTCCAGGGGCAGCCCCCGGCCAAGGGTCTGGAGTTTGGACCAGCTGGTTTCTGCTCTGTTCCCAGGGGCAGGGCCCAGCCGAGGAGGTGGGCTGTGAGTGCGGAGCTGCACCTTTCTGACTCTCAGAAGGCGAGCTTGGCCACTGGTCTGCCCTTCAGTTCCCTGCTGTGTTTCCACCGCTTTGTCAGAGAGTCTGTGAGCTGTGTGGGGCCCCTTGGTGCTGTCTTGCTTGGGATTCCCAGTTGGAGGGTGCCCGGCTCAAGATTTGAGTGGGACAGATGCTGGCTCCTAGAGTCCCGCACACCCTACCTGCTGTTGTAAGACAGGGTCTCAGCGCCCCCCACTCTCCAGATCCAATGTCCTGGGAGAGGAACCTGTTGGGCAGGTGAATTGGGACACCTCTGCCGCCTTGGTGGGGTGCTGGGTATTAGCGCCTGCCTGCCTGTCAGTTTCCTATCAGTGGCCTGGGAGAGGAACCTATTGGGCGGATTATAGCAGAGACATCTCTGCCCCCCTTTGGTGAGGTGCTGGGTTTTAGCACCTGCCCACCTGTCAGTCTCCAATCAGAGGCCTGGGGGAGGAGGCTGTTGGGAGAGTGGGTGCTGGGACACCTCTGCCTCCCTTGGTGGGCTGCTGGGTCTTAGCGCCCCATCTGCCTGGCAGTCTCCAGTCAATGGCCTGGGGGAGGGGGCTGTTGAGGGAAGGGACAGGATTCTAAATTCCTTGCCCTCCTGCACTTGGCAGTCTTTCTTGGGCGGGGTAGAGGGGTCTCAGCTAAGTTCTATAGCTCGCCACCAGCTCTGCTTTCCTGATGGGCTTGGGGACCCCCTGGGCTACCCGTTGGGCTACCCGCTGGGCTGCTCACTCCTCTGCGTTTGGCTGTGAGCTCTGCGTTGTTGGAGAATCTTTCACTCCCCTCGGATCTCAGCCGCCACCTGTGCTCCGCGTCTGGGTTCTGCTGCTTGCTGGTCTGGTCTGCACTGGTTCCTGCATCTGGCTTCTGCCGCTTGCTGGCCCAGTCTATGCTGGTTTCTGTGGCCGCGCTGGGCCTGGCACCCTGAGCCAGCAGCAAGGGGTTGGGGAGGGGGTCCTCGCGTTTCGAATTCTTTGAGAAAGTTGGATGTAAGCTTTATCTGGATTTCTTTTCCGGTTTGAGTCCTTCTCTGTTGCTTCTTGAGTTTGTTGTTGTGGATTTCTTAAGGTAGTTGGCTTGTAGGATTCTCTGGTTCTCTCTTTGTGTCAGAGAGCTAGGCAGCATTGCTATTGTCTCGGGGCCATCTTCCTTCTCCAGAAAAATCCTTTTGAAGGTAACATTTTAGTTCAGGAATTTTATAGAAGTTTTTTTTAACTTGAAATCTGAAATGATTTTTTTTGTTGTTGTTCCATCATGGGGCTTGAATTCTGGACTGGGCACTGTCCTTGCGTTCTTCATCTCAAGGCTACTGCTCTACCACTTGAGCAGGGGCCTCTTCTAGTTTTCTAGTGATTAATTGGAGATAAGAGTCTCATGGATTTTCCTGTCTGGGCTGGCTTTGAACACCAATCCTCAGATCTCAGACTCTAAGTAGCTAGGATTACAAGCGTGAGTTACTCGTGCCCAGCCTGAAATAATATTTTTATACTTATTAATATATATTGGTTTCGTAGAAATTGTTAAACTGAAAGAAATATCTCCTCCTAATTATTATAAATTTATTTTCTTACAACATTTCTAGGCAAGAAACATTTCTTAACACAAAACAGAGCACCTTCTTCAGTAAAACATTCTTAGTTTTAATTCTTCTACCACACATGAAAATCCTATTTACAATTAATACCCACTAAATAGTTAAATATCCATTACAAGTTTTCCTATATTAGTCCCTTTTGCTGTAGGATTACCAGATATGCCAACATTTCAAATTCTATGGGAGAATATCACCTAAAATTTGCCTTGATATCTCTAACTACACCTTTCATTTTAAAATTGTAGGAGCAGAATTTCTTACACAAAATGCGGGAAGAAAGTCTTGACTGTTGCCATACCAGTGAAAGGGGTCAAACCAGAAGACAGACGTAAATTTCTTTGTACTTAGCTAAATGTAATTATAGTCATCAGATAATGAGTTTTCAGCCTTCTGAGTAGCTAAGATTATAGGTGTGAGGAAGAGTCATGGACATAATTTTTAAAATGAAGTTTGGTAATAACTTTTGTGTGTGAAGTATGACTTTTTTCCTACTAGAAGGATGTTTTTTAAAGAGATTGGTTGATTTTACAATTCATTGATTAAAAATCTGTCTCCAAATTTCATAATCAACATTAGAATTATATTATAGTGAAATATAATCATATATAAATTTATAACTAAATTTTAGTATATTTATAAAAATAAAAATATATAACATATAAAACTTATTGAATGAACATTTGAAAGAGTATGATACAAATAATACATGGGAACTCACATGTGAATATGTGTTTCTGTTTTAAGGTGTATCATGTCCAGAATTAAAGGAAAAAATGAGAGCTTTGCTGTCAGAGACTATCAACCTCATTCAAAGCCTAGAAACTGACCGGGCTTTAGCAGAACTAGCTTTAAAGCAACAGAAGTCAAGAAGGAAAAAGATTAGCATGAGAATTGACTCTTGGTCTATCTGGAAAATTCAAGAACTTCCATTAGCTGTGCAGAGAGGTAATTTTCTACATTGTCATTTACTTTTTTAGAAGAGCACAAGCTCTGTCAAAATTAACTGATTACAACAAATCTGTTTTACTTTCAAACCAGGTCACTTCAGAGTGATGGCATGGATTATAATGCTTTGTCCACTCTGCAGAGCACACCTGAGCTGGCTGTCACTGGAAATACCATGTATTCATGATACCTCAAGGGCATGCAAATGTGTAGTACAGGTTTCTTTTCATGAGGACAGTATTTGAATTATTAGATATTTCAACAATTAAAATAATTAACAGTTGGAATTATTTAGATACATTGTTAACCACAGAAAAAATGACCTTTAGGTATCATGCTGAGAACCTAATCCACCTGCATCTGGGAATTCAGAAATAAATATACTGGACAACAATATTCTAGCAGGAATAGAACTCTAAAAAGCTACATGAGTCACACAGGTTAATACAGGTTTAAAATGAAAATTCTGTCTTTTAGATCACAGAGATGAAGTGTATAGTATAGCGGCAAAAAATATTTTGTTCTGTGCCTATCCAAGTATTCCTGTTAGGTTGGATGCATATATAGCTCAAGTGGGAGAACTCCTTCCTAGCAAACATGAGGACTGGGGTTTGAACTTCAGGATCACCTACAAACAATTAACATTCCTAGCTATCTGCCAGAGGCTGAGATCTTCTTAATTTTTCAAATGAAAATATTTTCTTTCAGGACTCACATTCTATGTACATTAAAAAAAATAAGATACCCTACAATCTGTAATTTAGGACAAGAAATTATGGAAAGTATAGAGAATACTGCTTTTACTCTAGGATAATAAACATTAACTCAAATGATGTCTCTTAGAACCTATACATAAACTGTGACAATGTCATGAATCTTCCAAAATCTTCATCATCAAAGTGGATATAGCTTGGCTTCTTTCTTCACTGGTTGGCCACTAAGTTATCAAACACATCCCCTTCCTAAGAATAACAGACTCTGCCATGTGATATGCAGCTAACTATCTAGGAGATACACTGTCCTTTCCCTGTCAAAAGAAAAGATAACCAGAAATAAATTTTATCTCATAACTTTATGTAATAAATTTTATATGATAAATATGATCCTAAAATGATAAAAATATGAATAAGTCTAGCTTTTTTCACTTGCAAAATAAAGGGGTATATAGTTTATATTGTACTCCAGCAGCATCTGAAGAAACAAATGAACTGGTGATGTAGATTTCCTTAGCACTCCCATACTACCTGCTTCTATGGATCTTCTGGCTTCCACTTGACCTACGTGTATGAAGCCATTGATATTTCCCTATGCCCAATTCATGGAAGAGGAAGAAATGAAATCAGACTTCTGGTCTGTGAGTGGACTTAATAATACAAACGTGCAATTTAGAGAGCCAATACATCCTTTTCCAACTGAGAGGAGAATTCCTGGTCATTCCGTTAACTACCTTTTGCAGGAGGGGATCAAGGAAAATTTGGAGTAGAAACGGGGATGGGAAAACATACGAAGGAAAGGTTAATGAAAAAAAATCTGAGAGTCTTTGGGAGGTTGACTCTTCAGAAAGGACAGTGTGAAGACCATTTGGTTCCAGGGAAATGCTCACCATAGCACTTGGACAGGGAAAGTCTCAGTAATTAATGGAACACTAAATATTCTCATTTTGTTTTCTGTATCTCGGTTTGTGTTATAATCCACTTATCACTACAATTAACCTGGCAACTCAGTAACTAATAATAACAAGTATTTCACATCCAGGGGAAGTTCTTCAGGTTGCAGATCTCATGGATTTAGTGTAAGATTCAATATTAGGTTTGGGTCTGTTTCATGTGTCTCTCATTTTCTGTCAATTTGGAAAATCTACATAGACTGTTTATGATTCTGATACTGATCACAATAAGTTGGTTCCCCCCCTCTCTCTGTGTGTATGCATGCTTTTGATCAGTTGTGGGTCTTGAATTTGGGTCATCAATGCTGTCTCCGGGCCTCTTTGTGCACAAGGCTAGCACTGTCCCACTTGACACACAGTGTCACTTATAGTTTTTGAGTGGCTAATTAGAGATAAGTCTTAAGAGGAGTTTTCTTTTGGCTGGCATTGAACCATGATCCTCATATCTGAGCCTCCTGAGTAGCTAGGACTACAGACATGAGCCACTGGTATCTGGCAATAAATTGTTTTTTTTTAACAAAACAAACAAAAAATTATCAAGCATGTATGTATTGTTTGGATGCTCAATAAAAGCACATTTTAATGCAACGTTAAATTTAACTATTTTAGATGCAGTCAGACTGACAGATTAATCAGCAATGTCTGATTAAAATATATTTATTTTTGAAGATGTCTTTCTGGAATTATTTCTTGGTACCCAAAACTCATTTCCTGTTGTTCTGCAACTAGAACACGATGCTTATATGAAAGATATCATAGAATTACGATGGCACCTTGAAGACAGAGGATATCAAGCAAAAAATCTTCAGAAACGGAAGGAAAAGTTTGACGAAGCAAATACAAAGATTGAAGAAGATATTAAACAGATGATTGAAAATACTCTTCTTTTGACTACAAAGCAGAAGCAGCAAGATGAAGCTCTCAGGCAAGAATATGTGAAAAAAACTGAGGTAAATGGGTTAATGAATATAAAGAATACCAATTGTCATTCAGGTCTGCTCAATATTGCATTTGTAAAAACATATTTCCAGTTTTCATTTTTACTCAGAATTGACAATTTATGACAAGACAGTGTATTAAACCATGTATTTCATGATCTAGTGTTAATCTTTTTAGCTCCATCTATTCCCCATACTTTTATGCCTATGAGAGTCAGTGAAAATTAGTCAATCTATTAAAAATGGCTTGACTTTTTGTTGTTGTTGTTGCTATTGACAGTCCTGAGCTTGGACTCTGCATGTGGGTGCTGTCCTTGAGTTTCTTTTTCTCAAGGCCAGCTGTCTATCACTTGAGCCACAGTACCATTTCTGGCTTTTTCTGCATAGTTTATTGGCAATAAGAGTCTCACAGACTTTCTTGCTGGCTTTATAACTTCAATTCTCAGAGCTTAGCCATGTAAATAGCTAGGATTACATGTGAGCCACTAGCACCCAACTCTGGCATAATTTTCGTACAAGTATGGGACATAAACTGAGGGCTTCATGTTATTGCTTGACTTTATTATTATTGTCAGGGTTGACATTCTATGTGTGTGCATATATATATATATATATATATATATATATATATATATATAATGTCTTAACTCAGGGCCTGAGCACTACCCTTGGGCTTTCTCAAGGCTGGAGCTCTAGCTCTACCACTTGAGCTAGAGCACTATTTTCAGCTTTTTCTATGTATGTGGTACCGAGGAATTGATGTCGAGTAGTTGTTCATGCTAGGCAGACACTCTACCATTAGGGCCAAACTCTCAGTCCTTAGGTTTGACATTCTAAGACTTGAGATGTATCTTCGCTTTCTTGCTTTTTTTTCTGGTTAAATGGAGAGGAGTCTCACAGATTAGGTGGGGTAACTTTGAAATGCTATCCTTAGATCTTAACCTCCTGAGTGACTAGGATTACAATTGTGAGTGTCCTGTAGCTCAGCAAAATAGCCTGACATTTGTTTATTTATTTATTTAGCCAGTCCTGCAGCTTGAACTCAGGTCCTGGTCTCCATCCATGAGCTTTCTCAGTGGTAATGCTCTACCACTTAATCCACAGCACCACTTTTGGCTTTTTCTGTGTATTTGGTACCAAGGAATTGAACCCAGGGCTTCATGCATGATCAGCTAGCCAAATAGTGTGTGTACTGCATGATATTATATAATATGTATGATATAATGTAATGATGCAAAAATTGATATGATTAGGATAGGTAGATAGTGAGACAAAGTAGTGAGAGATGAAGAGGAGAAGGATAATATATATTTATTAGTTAATGTAAATGTTGAAAGTAATAGATTTCAGACACCATAAGCTATTAACAGCATTAATACAGGCAATTTATTAACTTTTCTATTCTTTCTTCAGTCGTGGGTGCCTGGATGTTGTCCCTGAGCTCTTCAGCTCAAGGCTACTGCTCTGTTCTTTGAGCCATAGCGCCACTTCCTTTTTTTTTTTTTGTTGGTCATGGGACTTGAACTCTAGTCCTGGGCGCTGTCTCCCTGAGCTCCTCAACTCAAGGCTACCACCCTACCCTTTGAGCCAAAGCGCCATTTACAAATTTATTTTTGTTTCTATATTTACTGCCATAAAATATTATTTTCATGGGCTTGGAGTTTGGCATAGTGATAGAGTGCTTGTCTAGCATGCACGAAAACTTGGTTTCAATTTCTCAGCACCATATGTATATATAGCTGGAAGTGGTGCTGTGGCTCAAGTGGTAGAATGCTAGCCTTGAGAAAACCCAGGGTCAGTGCTCAGACTCTGAGTTCAAGTCCCAAGACTGGAAAAAAATAATTATTTTCACAATAAAAACAATAACTGCACAATGTTTGATAGGTGAAGAGTTAGCTATTTTATTTTGGACATGCCAGCCTAGATGCTGAAACACTTTTATCTTTAGTATTTTTGTCTATAAGGGTAAAGAGTCCTGTGTATCAACTCTGTTTTTTTAGCAGCAAAAATTTAATGGTAATATTATGAGAAGAAAATGTATGTTAAGATCTTTTCACCCAAAATAGTGTTCATTTTAATGTTCATCCTAAATGAACATTATTTCTTTTCATTAGCCGTGATGAAAATGCATATATTAGCAAGAATATGTATCATTTCTAGGCACTAGATCTACTCCAACAAGTTAAAGAAGAACTTGAAAATGCTAAACAAGAATATGAGGATATCAAATCGGAGCTTCAACTAATGAGAGTAAACATGGACCAAACCCTTTTTGAAGAAGAAGTAAGCATACAGGTCTACAAGTAAGCATTATTCATAATTACATTATAACATTAAGATGATATTAGTGATACTAGACATTGATGACTCACACCTCTAATCCTAGCTACATAGGAGGCTAAGATCTGAGAAGAGAGCCCAGGCTAGATTTATAAGACCCATTTTCAATTATCTAGCCACAAGTTGGAAGTAGAGGTATGGCTTCAGTGGTAAAGTACGGGCTTGAATGAATCAGGTAATTGAGAATGAGATTCTCTGAGTTAAAGTCAAGTACCAGGACACAAAAGAAGAAAATGTTAATGAAAAAATTAATACATATCAGTAGCCCGAATCTTTCATATAGAGCCAGAATCTTCTATAAATCTTTCATATACTTAGCTGTTTTATCAAGTGTGTATACAACTTAAATATGCATGGATATAAATTTATGCTAGTTCTTATAATAATGTATTTCTGTATCATTCCTATGCTTTTCAGATACATTGTGAAACTGTCTAGGGATTAACAACTATACATCTGCTACCTAGTACAAAAACCATACTGTGTTTTTTTAAAGGAGCTTTTATTTTTTGTTTTGTTTTTCTTTTTGCCAGCCTGGGTACTGTGCTTGGCCTTTCTCAAGGCTAATGTGCTACCATTTGAGCACTACTTCCAGCCTTTTCTGTGTACATGGTAACGAGGAATTGAGCCCAGGGCTTTGTGCATGCTAGACAAGCACTCTAACATTAGGCAGGCCCCTGACCCTAAAGGGAGTATTACTTTTCAAAATAATGTTTTATTTTATTGTAAAAGTGATTTGCTAAGGGATTACAGTTACATAAGGAGATGAATACGTTTTCTTGTTGAAAAGCATCACCCCTCCCTCATTTTTTCCCACTTTCCCGTACCCCCACTCTCCTCTTCTAAAACTGTGAAGTTCATTTCCAACATAGTGTCTTGTGTCTCCTTCATCTCACCAACTCATTATTCCCCTTCCATTCCCTAAATCAGACAAATGCATACACAAGGGTACCAAATGCATACATTGGTACCAAAACAAAAGCAGTGACAACAGGGGATAAAAACAAAAGAAAAAAAAAAAGAACTACAAAAGAAATAATGTCAGCTGGGTGTGGTGGATCACACCTGTAACCCCAGCAATTAAGGGCACTGAGATTTGAGGATCAAGGTTCAAAGCCAGCCCCAGGCACAAAAGGACCTGAGACTCTTATCTCCAATTCACCTCTAGAAAATGGGAAGTGGGGCTTGGCTCAAGGGTAGGGTGGTAGCTTTGGGCTGAAGAGCTCAAGGACAGCTCCCAGGCTGAGTTCAAGCCCCACGACCCACAAATTTAAAAAAAGAAAAAGAAAAGAAATAACTTCACACAGTAAAAAAAAAAAAAAGGAAATAACTTCACACATTGAAAAAAATTCTTGTTTCCATATTTTGGAGTTAATTTCTATTAGAATCATTTTATATGGTCGTATGTACATAGCTATTGCGATATAGTGATCCTCTGCTAGGATAATCCTAGACATACAATTATGACAATTGTTACAAATGTTCAAGTCTGGTTTCCTTCACTTAGTATGAATGTTTTCAAAATCTTTTCATTTCTTTATGAATGGGGCAATGTTATTATTTCTGAAGTGAAGGACTGCCTTCCATTTTACTAACATAATAGAAGAATAAAATTCTACTGTATACCACATTTTCTTGATCCATGCATCTACCAAGGGGCATCTGGCTTGGTTTAGCTGTAGTAAATAATGCTGCAAGGAACATAGTTTTGCTGGTAGCTTTGGTGTGGCCTTATTTGTGATTAGGTGAATGCCCAGGACTCTAATCAATGAGTCATAAGGGAGCTCTATATTTAGCTCTTTGGGATTTTTTACCTCATATGATTTCCAGAATGTTGACAATTTTCATAATAAAGTATGCTCTGGAGTTTGAACTCACTTTGCGATGTTTGTCATTTATATATATATATATATATATTATTCTGAAACTAACTCTTTATTGAAATAATCATACTTAGGATTTTAAAAATTAAGCCACCTACTGAATGGCAAAAGTTTAACTGCTTTTTTACATGAAACTAATGTAAACTGTTTTCTCCATAAGGAAATCCTGATCATAATAAGATGACATATCAAACGAATTAAGTGTTTTTAATTGAAAAGCTAACCAGCTGTCTAGTTATATTTCTCCAAAACAACAGAAAAAAGCAAAAAACAAAAAAACCACAGAAACTTGTTAGTAACTGAATCTCTAGGCAACATATTCAAAGTTGAGAAGATTAAAAATTGGGGGAGGAAAAAAAAGTCTCAGACACAATTAAGAACTATGCTTGATATGTATTAGTGGTCCTGGCTAGACTCTAGACAATATTTTAAAAACCCCATTAAGAACATTAACTTCAAGTAGCCTTTTTCCAGTTTCCAATTTTTGAATAAAGATGTATTTTGTTAATTCTATCAGAAACCTTGTTGCAACTTATTTACAAGGCCAAGTTCTAAAAGCTGAACTAAAGTGAACTAGATGATAAACGAGGCAGAAACTGCTCTACAGAACGAGAAATCCTAAAATGACACTTTCGAGAGAACCCACAATTGTTTTTATTCAGAGTAAAGAAAAGAGAAACTTTTGCTGGGACTAGAAGAAACTCAGCTGTAAGTTTGGGATGTGCATTCAAAGTACATATGCAATGATGACAATATTATGCTAATACAATTGATGTGCTGTTGCATTTGTCTACTGTTTGTCTAATATTATCAGTACTATAAAAAGAGCAGTGCAACTAGTATTTGGAACAATTCTTATAGTGTTACAGTGTCAGGCACATTCCACTTCTCTTCACAGCACTGGTTCTCTTTGCGTACCTGGGCTTCTTCCTCTTCAGTAAAGTCATTCTTAATGTTGAAAGTTTTGCAAATCTCCTCAGGTGTTTTCCCCTTCATCATCATATTGGCAACAATCTTACATGTGACATCAAGCAAACCTTTGATGTCTAAGTAGTTTGTAGCCAGAATAAGTTCGAAAAGTGTTCCTTGGTCAACTTTCAGGAATTCTTGGTCCCAAACAGGAATATCATCTGTACGGGCTTCTCTTTGTTCTCATCATCCTGAGGAAGAGGATCATCATCCTTGTGGTGGGTACACCACTGAATGAGGTTTGTTATTATTGCTGCATTAACATTTGGTGGAGGAACTGGGTCATTCATCATCTCCATCATCCATTCCCAAATCTTCCAACATGGTCTTGTTGGTCACAGATTGTTTGGCAATTTCTACATCAACTTCAAATATTTCTCCATCAGAACTCTATAACTTAATTGAAGGAATGGTGTTTGGTCTCAAAAAAACGGCGGACAGGAGTCTGCTGGGAGTGGGGCGCCGTCTGTGCAAGGAGAAGAGAAAGACGAAGACACTCTGTCATTTATATTTTTAAATTACTCTTAGTTATACCTACAAGTGTTGAGAAAAACAAACAAATTTATTTGCATAAATTCAAAGACAGAGAAAGTTTATTTTCTCACACTTCTGGAGCTTAACCCTCTGAAAACGGTATGACTGGGCAGAAATGAACGTTTCTAATTCGTTCTACCAACCTTGGAGCTGCCTACAGAAAGATCTTTTCCTTCTTTCCTTTATACTTTCCTTACCTTGTGGCTCCCTTTCTTGAATCTTCAGGGTTAACCTCTTGAAATCTCCAGCCCCTTGTTCACCTCACCTTCTCTTGGTTTTGTAGTAAAACCTTCTTTTGTTTGCCTCTTACTGAGATATGACTGGCATTACTATCCCACTATATGATCTAGTATATTTTTTCCATCTCACACTTGTCACACATACAAAGACCTTCCCCACTTCTTTATCCACAGAAATTAACACTTTACAAATCTTCAGCATAGAAAAACTGAGAATTTTATATCATTATTTTATTCAGTAGTCCTGCTTATTTGTAGATTCATTCTGTTAGAATGTTTAGTTAGTTTTATCTGAAAATGGAAACACTGTTTCTTTTCAATATTTTCATTTTATTTCCTTGTGAAACTAACTAAAATACCTTATTAAACACTGAATGAATCTACTAATATTGAATATCTGTGTCATTTTCCTCATTTTCTATGAGGAACCATTCAGTATTTTGCAATTCATTCTGAAAGATACATGCATTTATGATTTATTAATGAGCTAAATTTCTGTTTTAGTTCAAGTTGGCCTATCCAGAATCCATGAATGAGTTTTGCATGTAATTAATTTTCTGATACATTATAGAAGTGGTAGTAATTTTTCTACTTTGTAATTATCGTGTGAGTTTGATTTACATTTTTATTTTTAGCTTGATAGAGTTTATTCCAACCTCTCACTTTCAAAAGATGATTGTTTTTTTGGGTAAGATGTGTCTCTTGAAGACAGCAGAACGATGGCTCTTGCTTTTTGATCCAACTAGACGGTCTATGCCGTTTAATTGGAGAGTTAAGTCCATTGATATTGAGAGTTAGGATTGAGAGATATTTATTAGTTCCTACCATTTTTAAAAGCTTTTATTAGGGCCTGTGTGTTGACAGTTCTTGTGGTCCTTAGATGGTATGCTGTTTAGGTGCCATTTCTTTCCCTATATTGCATTTATTTTGGTTTTCTATGTATAGAACATCTTTCAGAATTCTCTGTAGTGTTGGTTTTGTTGTGACATATTGTTGCAGCTTTTCCCTGGAATGGAATGTTTTTATTGTTCCCTCAGTTATGAATGAGAGCTTAGCTGGGTATAGTATTCTTGGTTGGTAGTTATTTGACTTAAGGGCATGACATATATGCTTCCAGTCACTTCTTGCTTGCATGGTATCTGCTAAGAAATCTGGGGTTATTCTTATTGGTTTGCCTTTATAGGTTATTAATCCCTTTCCCTGGCTGCCTTTAGGATCTTTTCTTTGGTTTCTACTGATCCAGTTCGGATTACAATGTGGCGGTGGGATGTTCTTTTCTGGTCAGGTCTGTTTGGGGTTCTAAAAGCTTCTTGAATCTGGATGGGCCTGCCCTTCTGGATATTTGGGAAATTCTCTGAGATGATTCCCTGAAGAATATTTCCAATACCATTGACCTTTTTCTCCAGACCCTCCTCAATACCAGTTAGCCTTAAATTAGGCTTCCTAATTGTATCTTGGACCTCCTGAAGCGCTCTCTCATATTTCCTAGATTTGGATTAACTCATTTTCTGTTCTTTCTCTACAACAACTAAATTATCTTCAGCCCCAGAAATTCTCTCCTCTGCATTGTCTAACCTGCTATCAAAGCTATCTACTTTATTCTTCATCTCCCTTGCTTCTAATTGCTCATTTTTGATGCCTTCCATCTCTTCTTTTAGATCATGTATGGATTTCTTTTTAGCTCCTTTATTTCCTTTTGAGTGGTTAGCTCAGTAGCTTTATTTTCTTTGGACATTTGCTGGAGTTCAGTCACCTTTTTATTTGTGGATTCTATGAATTCATCCATCTTTCTTTGAAAAACCTTTATTATGGCCTCCTTTATGGCTTCTTCTTTTTCACTTATCACCTTGTTTATGGTTTCCTCTTGTTTAGCTATGGCTTCCTCCCTTATCTCTTTCCTTATATTCTCACATTTTTCATTAATGATGTTTATCAATTGCATTTGTATAGCACTTGGAAGACTCTCCTCTAGGTTTGCCAGTGACTGTTCCATTGCTGTTTACATTGGGTGGGGGATGTTGTTTCTTGATTTGACATTTTTCTTGAGTTTCTTGTTCTGCCCATTTGAAAATGGGAGCAAGATTAATACTAAACACGATTCTAGTTTTTCAGATATAACCAACCTAGACCTCTGTAGCTGGCAGACACTAGATGTTCACAAGTTTTGATTGGTGTTATCACTCTTTCTTTTTGTGCACTTACAGACCAGTCTAATACGACCACTGATAAGCGATTTATACCCAAAACAATAAGCCTCTCAATCCAATCTCTATTGTCTTTAAGTCCCTCTGAGCCTAGAGAATAATTAAACACCTAGATAAACAGTATTTCTCAACAGCCATCAAGTATTGATCCGTGCATTATAGGGGTTGAAAGAGGAACAGAGGTCCAGAGATAGAAAAATAGAATGAGAGAGGTCAGGGGAGGTACAAGAGGATTAATGTAGGAGTATAAGATTATTATAGTAATGAAGAAAAGGTATAGCGTAAGGATAACTGACGTAAGTTGGTAAGTAGGTAGCGTATTTGAGTACAAAGTTTGGAAAGTATTAGAATAAAACTTACGTGTTGCTGCACGACTAGCTCTTAGCCCAACCAGTGGCCTCACAGTGGACCATGGGGTGGATCTGCGAGCTTCAGCCTGAGTGTGCTGGGCAGACGTTTTCCTGTGCTGCTTCCAAGGGCGGCCCCCAGCCAAGGGTCTGGGGTTTGAGAGTTTCCAGGGGCTCCCAGCAGGACCAGCAGGAGGCTGCTCTGTTCCCAGGGGCGGGGCCCAGCTGAGGACGTGGGCTCTAAGGGTGGAGCCTTGCCTTTCTGATTCTCAGAAGGGGAGCTTGGCTGCTGGTCGGCCCTTCAGATCCCTGCTGTGTTTCCACTGCTTTGTCGGAGAGTCTGTGACTGTGGGGGGTCCCTCGGTGTTGTCTTGCTCAGGATTCCGAGCTGGAGGATGCCCCACTCAAGAACTGAGGGGGGCGAGCAGATGCTGGCTCCTATTTTCCCGGCACACCCTACCCGCTGTTGTAAGGCAGGGTCCCAGCGCCCTCCACTCTCCAGATCCAGTGGCCTGGGAGAGGAGACTGGTGGGTGGGTGGGAGCTGGGTCAGCTCTGCCTCCCCTGGTGAGGTGCTGAGTCTTAGGGTCTGCCCGCTTGTCAGTCTCCAGCCAGAAGGCTGGGGGTTGAGCCCATTGGGCGGATTGGAGTTGGGACAGCCCCGCCTCCCTTGGTGGGGTGCTGGGTCTTAGGTAGCCCGCCTGTCAATCTCCAGTCAATGGCCTGAGGGAGGGGGCTGTTGAGGGAAGGGACAGGATTCTAACTTCCTTGCCTCCCTGCTCCTGACAGTCTTTGTCCGGCAGGGTGGAGGGGTCTGAGTTAAGTTATATTGTTTGGCACAGCTCTGCTTTCCCTATGTGTTTGGGGACCCGCTGTATTACTCATGCCTCTGCGTTCCGTCTGCGGGTGTTCCACGGTGGTGGGGAGTCTTTCACTCCCCTCGGGTCCCCTCCGCCACCTGTGTTCAGTGTCTGGGTTCCGCTGCTTGCTGTTCTGGTTCTGTGTCTGGGTTCTGCTGCTTCTGTGGCTCGCTCTCCCGGTCCTGTGCTGGTTTCTGCAGCGGTCGGGCTGCCAGGCCTGGCGCCCTCCGCCGCTGCTTTTCGAGGCTTGGGACTGGCGGTGAGGGGTGGGGGAGGGGTCCTCGCATTCTGAATTCTTTGAGAAAGTTGGATGTGAGCTTTATCTGGATTTCTTTTCCAGTTTGAGTCCTTCTCCATTGCTTTTTTAGTTTGTTGTTGTGGATTTCTTAAGATAATTGGCTCGTGGGACTCCCTGGTTCTCTCTTTTTGTGAGAGAGAGCTAGGCAGCGTCCCTATTGTCTTAGCGCCATCTTCCTTTTGTGACATTTATTTTTAATGTGTCCATCCTGGGCCTTGAACTCAGGGCCTGGGCAATTTTGCTTAAGGCTAGTGCTCAGCCACTTAAGCCACAATTTAATTTCTCCCATTTTTCTAACTGAAGAAGTTAGAAATGTCTTATTATTGAGTATAGGGAACCCAAACCCTCGCTGTATTGAAAATACACTATTTTTTAATCAAGCTTGTAATATTTTGGTTTTGTATCATGTTTGTCATATAATTTCCTTATGTCTTTGATTTTACTGTAATTCCATTTATCAGTTCTTTCATCTAACGTGATGGTGATATGTAAAATTTCTTGTTTTAACACTTCATTCATAATGTTTTTCTGCTGTTTCTCAAAACTTACAGTTTTACATATGATACTGATATATACTGATTATTTTTACTTGTATATAAAGTATAAGGTTTAGTTGTATTTTCAATTGACTATTCAAGTATCCTCTTATAACTTTGTCAAAAATTAGTCAGACATAGGGTCGGAAGTCGGACTTAGCAGTAGAATGCTTGTCTAGCATGCATGAAGACCCAGATTTGATTCCTCTGTACCACATACACAGAAAAAGCCAGAAGTGGTACTGTGGTTCAAGTAGTAGACCTCTAGCCTTGAGAAAACTCAAAGAGAATGCTCAGGCCCTGAGTTCATACCCCAAGACTGGCAAAAGAAAATAATTAGTCAGACGTACTGTGTAGGTCTATTTCTGGGTTCTCTATCCATCCAATCTACATGTTTATCTCTTATGCTAGCAATTTCACACTTCCTTCATCCCTGTCTTTTATAATAATTTTAAGTCCTGGATAGAATGATTCTTCACATTTTTATTCTTTTTACTCTATTCAAGTTTACATTTAGAAGACTGGTGAAACTTAAGCTACCAGTGAAGATAATCATGATAGCACATTTTTTTTAATCTGAAAAAAAATTCTAGCCAGGTGCTGTTGGTTCACTTATAGAATACTATCTACTCAAGAGGCTTAGATCTGAGGGTCATGGTTCAAAACCAGCAGGGGAGGAAAGTATGCAAGATTCTTATCTCTGATTAACCTCCAGAAAACTTAAGGTGGTGCTATGACTCAAAGTGGTAGAACACTAATATTAATTGGAAAATGCTTAGTGATATCACCCAGGCCCTAAATTCAAATCCTACAACCAACAAAAAAAATCCCCCCAAACTATAAATTGATAACATTAATTTCATCAGGAAATGATGGTAACAGAACTAAACTATACTCCATAAAATTCTAACACATCTACAATTCACTTTAAACAGAAAGTACAAAGATGTCATGGTCAAAAGACTGATCCTAAATGACTGAACAGAACCAATGTAACAAGTTAATTTTCAGGGCTGAGATTGCCTTTCTCTCATTGACTATGTGGCTTCTAGAAGTCACATTCTGAGAAGTCATGCTATGTTTTCATACACATTCTACCCAGTTGTTGCTCATTTGTTTCTTTGGTTCTCATTTTTATAGTGGGGTTGTGACTCAGATTTTGTCAATTCTAACTCATATAATCAGTTTGTGCTTGAGAAGCTGACACAATTCAATAGGCATTTTATTTATTTTTTAAAATATTTTTTATTGTAATTAATAAAAGGGCCACATGATATTTGCCAGATAGAAGGTGCATTAATTCACATACATTGATACCCTTTCACATGTCTTGGTCCCCATTACCCTCCCCCACCCCTCCATCTTGGTTTTCACCCTTCCCTATCCAATTTCAAGTAACCAAATACAAATATACCCAATATATCTGATAACAAAGTGAGACACTGTAACAATATGAGATAACCAAAGACAGCAAAAGAGATGAGAGATAACATAGTACATTAAGGATATCATTCATTATATGGCTTTTGTTTCAATATCCTCAATAGGCATTTTATATACTTATGAGTTACATATTTGTTGTCAATTGATATGGATTTTATTGTGAATTTGTAGGTTATAATTTCTGTGACTTTATTTAACACACTTTACTTCCACATTGCTTTTATTATATACAGATGTATTTTCTCTCATATGTGCTAAATAAACAACAAAAACTATGTAATAATAGAGGAAGAACTATTTGATAAATAGAAAGTTTCTAGTGAGAGAAAGGAGGATGAGAAGAAAATGCACAAGTAAAAATATGATCAAAGTATACATATGTCATAATGAAATTCATTATTTTATATCATCAATATATGAAAATCAAAAGACACGTGTTTCCAAATAAGTAAAATGTTTTCTAAAATTAATCCATGATCTTAAATGTGAACTTCAAATGAATTTCCTTATCTCTTGTTTATAATATCGGCCAATAACTTGGAGTTGTCTGTATTATTTTCTGAAATCTTAAGAGAACGGTAATTTTAAAGACAGGCATGATTGGCCTGGGCCCATAATTTCAGCCATGCAAGCAAGAACTAATGGAAAAAGATCTCAGACTTAAACTACCCAGCCTAGGCAAGGGTAGTTTAAAAACAACCAATCAAGGCAAGTGCCAGTGGCTCATGCCTGTCATTGTTGCTGCTTAGGAGGCTGAGATCTGAAGGTTGTGGTTGAATTGTGGTTAATCCATGACCAGAAATTCTGTGAAACATTTATCTTCAATAAATTACCAAAACCTGAAAGACTTGAGGCCGGGGAGGGGGGGACCAAGGATGGGTGTGCATGGCTCATGCTGATAATCCTTGCTATTCCATAATGAAGAGACAGAGATAGGAGGATTACAATCTGAGGTTAGCCAAGGAAAAAATAGTCTGATAATCTTCCTCAAAAATAAGTATGTGTCAAAAGATCTGGAGGTTTATTCAAGTGGTAGAGCACCTGCCTTGTGGATGTAAGCCTTTGGTTCAATCTTATATATAGCCACAACACCACCAACAACAAAAATAAAAATAAAGGGGCCCGAGTTTGGCCTAGTGGTAGAGTGCTTGCCTAGCATGCACAAAGACCGGGGTTTGATTCCTTGGTAGCACATACATAGAAAAAAGCTGGAAGTGGTGCTGTGGCTCAAGTGGTAGAGTTCTAGCCTTGAGAAAGCCCAAAGACAGTGCTCAGGCCCTGAGTTCTGAAGCCCAGTACTGGGAAAAAAAATAAACTAGAAAAAAAATTAAAAATAAACTAAATGTTTACTTTCCTTTTCTCATTTTTTAACCTACATTAAACTAAGTCTCTCTGTTTCTCTTTCTGCCTTTTCCTTTTTATCAGAGTTGTTCATATTATGTTTCCAAAAACAAAATACAAAGGTAGCTTGCTTAAAAAACAGAACCTTTAACCAAGACGCGTGGGGGGTGTGGGGGGGGAGGGTAACGGGTACCAAGACATGTGAAAAGGTATCAATGTATGTGAATTAATGCACCTTCTATCTGGCAAATATCATATAACCCTTTTACTAATTACAATAAAAAAAAACAGAACCTTTAAATTTTCTCGAAGCTCTTTTCCTTTTGAAACATAAATACTACTTGTGATTGTTTTTTCCTTGTTCATTCTGTATCTAAGAGGACTTTTTTTGTGAATTGGAATATACTGAGGGAGAAAACAGTATTAAGGATAAATTCCATTGATTCATTTTAAGTCATTCTTGTTCAATGTGGATCAAATCAAGTGTTTTTTTTCCCTAGGAAAGAGATAGATAAATTGAAGCATATATTCACTCACTATACTGAATCAATAGATGGTGTTCAAGCAGAGATGAAAATAAGTGAAGAAGCAGTGAGTGAAATACTGAAGGAATCACAGTCAACTACCAGCATTTTAAATGGATTAAATAAATCGGTGAGGATTGTTTTTAATGCTGAATGTTCCCTTTGAGTTAAGGAGGCCTACATTTTCTCTTCCAACAATTAACTAATGCCTAGTCACTTTTCTGCCAATATTTATTTTTACTGTTGCGTAAAATAAAATGGCCTTAGCAGTTTAACACAATAGCCATTAAGAATTCAACCTCAGTGTTTGACCATTTGAAGTCTGGGCTTAGCATGGCTCAACTGGCAAAACTGAAATCAAGGTACTGATATGTTTGTGTTCCTTTCAGGGGACTCTGGGATGAATATGATTTCAGATTGGCCTAGCAAGAAGGAGGTTCTGAGTTCTATCATTCAGGTTCAAACTGACGTAGCTCCTGTGTTTTTCTGACTTGAGTACCTGACTGTCTTAGTGGTTATCCATCTGAAATCTATTTACAAGACATTCCATATTCCCTAACTCCTGCCCACTCAGACCCTCTCAGCAGTGGTTTGCCAAGACCTCATGTTGGGAACTACTTTCATCAGCCACTGCAATTCATCTGTCTTGAAGATGAAGCTTATTCCTGCCAGATCTGAGTCATGGATCTGAAGGAGATAAGAAGATAGCAAACACACTATCACAGTGACATCTAAGGCTGGGCTATAGCTCTGTGGCTAAGTGTTTGCCTAGCAAGCCTGATGAATTGGGTTTGATTCCCGGGATCAAAAAGGAGAAAGCAAAACAAACAAACAAAAAGACCCAATTCCTACATTTAATTATGATTTATGTATGTGTTTGTAGACTATAAGGTTTTAAGGGCACAGAATATATTGTCTTTTTTAAAACGTCTGCAAATTTGCCCAAGATTTGTATCATATTAAGGACTCAGCTAATGCTTATTGACTAAGAAAAGAAAGTAACAGACAGACTGAAGAAATAAAAGGAAAGAAGACAGAAAGACAGGAAAGAAAGAAAAGAAGGAAAGGAGAGAGGAAGGGAGCTAGGGAAGAAGGAAAAGAATGAAAGGAGAGAGGAAGACAGATAGGGAAGAAGGAAAAGGAGGATAAATAGGGAGAGGTAATGGTGGTACCTGCACCTGTTGAGCTAGATAAGGAGGAGTGAAGATGGTACTGATACACTTAAACCTTCAGGATATTAAAGAATACATATTGTCTTCCAAACTATTTAGTTCCTCATCAGAGACTATTCTAAGCACTAGTGCAATATATCATACTTACTAAAACATTTATAAAAGGGTTACCAAACACTTCAGTTTGTGAATCATGTTAAAATTTACCATTGAAATATCTAGGAAAAACATCACTACTGATATAAGTATTTTCAAAGAGGAAAAGTTATTTGCTGAACTTTTTCATCTTTTCTCTAAATGGAAAGTCTCATTTCCCATACTTTAATGTCACAGCAAAACATCTTCTAAGGAGTTGTACCTACATTTTTTAAGTAACTAATATTTTTAGATTATATAAATTTGGGGAGATTATCATGATTTCCAGGGAAGATAAAAAGATGATTGATTTTAGGTATGTTAATTTCTCTATAACTAGTTCATTATAAAAACCTATTAAGCCACATTTTCAAAGAGCATATATATTAAGGATTGAATTGAAAACAATCACGTGCATTAGTGTCATGGATTAATTTTTGTATAAACCTGAAACTCCTGATTTAAGAGAAAAATAAGATTTGTCCTGACTAAATGTACAACTTAACTAATACTTTAAAATTTCAAAGCATATTTGCTTTCATTTTAGAGTTTATATATAAGCAAGAAATAGTTTTTCTTGGGGCCGGGAGTTTGGCCTAGTGGTTAAAGTGCTTGCCTAGCATGCGTGAAGACCCGGGTTCGATTCCTCGGTACCACATACATAGAAAAAAGCCATAAGTGGTGCTGAGGCTGAAGTGGTAGAGCTCTAGCCTCGAGAAAGTCCAAGGACAGTGCTCAGGCCCTGAGCTCAAGCCCAGGACTCGCAAAAAAAAAAAAAAAAAAAAAAGAAATACTTTTTCTTAATTTGTACAATCCAGAGATTTATGAAAATATTTTTTTCCTTCCTTCCTTCCTTCCTTTTTACTATTATTTTTTGTTGGTTGTAGGTTTGAATTCAGAGCCTGAGATGCTGTCCCCGAGCCTCTTTGTGCTAGCATTCTACCTCTTGAGGCACAGAGCCTCTTCCTGTCCTTTAGTGGGTAATGGGATTTTCCTGTTCTGGCTTGCTTCAAACAGAGATCCTCAGATCTGAGTCCAGAGTAGGTAGGATTAGAGGTGTAAGCCTCCAGCAGGTGGCTATTTTTTATTTTCTTAAAAAAACTATATTGAGGAATGTTCCATGGATTCCTAGTTTCTCCAGAGCTTTTAACATAAAGGGGTGTTGGATCTTGTCAAATGCCTTTTCTGCATCTATTGAGACAATCATGTGATTTTTGTCCTTGCTCCTGTTGATGTGTTGAATTATATTAATTGATTTGCGTATGTTGAACCAGCTTTGCCTCCCTGTGATGAATTCTGTTTGATCATAGTGTATAATTTTTTTGATGAGTTGTTGTAGACGGTTGGCCAGTATTTTGTTGAGAAGTTTTGTATCTCTGTTGACTTACATTCTTCTGAATATATGTCCAGAATTAGGACCATATGGTAGTTCTATTTTTAGTTATTTTTAAAGGAAAGTCCATACTGACTTCCATAATAGGCTGTTTGTTGTATTTACCTAAACTAAGTATGTAATTTTGATTTTTTATGTCATGGAAAGATCCCTCAGTATTACACATTCCTAGGTATTCACAACCTCTTGAATTCCCAAATAGTTGGAATTTACAAAAACATTAGAGATTCTATTTTCTAGCTTTCCTAGTTAAGTTTGTTAAGTCTAATTATCTATTGTCTTGTATGATCAGAAAGCTAATCAATTGTCTACAATCTTTTAAAATCATTCCCTGGAAATAAAGTTTTTTTCCATAGTCTTTTTTCCATGAAAAACATTTCTAATAAGTGAAGACAATATAGAGATCCTTGAGAGGAAAGACATACATAACAACAATGACAAAATAATGGTAGATGTTTGAGAATGATATTTCTCCTGGACTCTGCTCCTTCAGCTGATTTCCATGTGTTGTTTTTTTACCCACATTCAGTCTAACATTTGTCAAGGTGCCTGTAGAGTTGGAAATAGAAAATAGGAAAAATCAAAACATCATAAAAACCTCCCTCTAATTATTAATAGTAGGCTTTTGGCAATCTCTAGAATACTGACTCAGTCAATTTTGATCATTTTCCCTGACTGTTTATAGAGTGAGTTTGCAAATATTTTTTACTGTATTGTTTTCACTGGTGTTCTTCTAAGAACTAGATTCTCATAATGTACTTCCTTATGGAATTAAATAAAATACTTGAACATGCTATTTAAGATCAGTTTCAGCCTCTGGTTTTCCACTGTGATATTACTTAACCACAATTACAAAAATACCCTGCTCTGACATAGTAGTATTTTAGGATATTTAGAATTTGGTATCAAGTTTTCAACATTAACTTTATTTCCTGATAGTGCAGAGCTGTTTTTGTATTCTTTTATCTTCCATTAAGTTTGTTTTGTAGAATTCATAATGAGATACTTCAGTTCATCATATTTTTATATTAATTTTGGGAAAACTGGCTTTCTTTACTATTAAAAATTTCATTTTCATGCCATCCTGTTCATATGGGCCTTTTAATGACTGTGTTTAGTTTGCATAGGTTATTTCTTCTTGTTTAACTTATTCCAAAATATTTTACAATAACAAAACTTTTATTGTCACTATGTTTCAAAACAGATTGTAATGTCTATTGTTTATTCTCCTTATCCTCATACCAGCCTTTTCACCAAAATAATTTATTATGGATTTAGATAGGACCTTTTGTTTCTCTGGAAATCATGTCATTTAAAGTTGAGCTCTACTTGATGGTAACTCACATCTGTAATCCTAGCTATTTAGGAGACTGAGATCTGAGGTTTTAAAACCAGCTGTGGTAGAATAATCCAAGATTGTCTCTGTCTCTGTCTGTGTCTCTCTCTCCAATGAATCAGCAAAAAAGCAGGACTAGAGACATTTTTCAGGTGGTACAGTACCAGCTACCATGAACAAGACATTGCCCTAAGTTCAAGTGACAATACATTGCCCTAAGTTCAAGTCTTAGTATCAGAACAAAATGTAGTTTGAAGATGTATTATTTGTAAGTATATTGATTTCTAAACCAATTGTTACTAGGTAATCATTCACAAAAATGACACATTCAGTGGTAATAGTCATATAACTAAAGATTTTTTAGGCATGAGAGATATGATTCAGTATTTTGAAATTTATTGATATATGCATAGTTCCTTGTATCTAAGTTGTTCATTCTAGTTTAGAGAAGTTTTAACACATGTGGATAATGAATTTAATCAGTTATTTTTGCCATCTATTTTAATTCATGTTAGTTTTCCTCTTCAATTTGTTAATGTAATAAGATAGAATTAAAAGCTTTTTGTGTTTCAAATTTTACAGTTAAAATGCATTTTATGTTACTATGAGTATTTATTTGAAGATTAGTCTTGATTTAGATTTAGTTTATTATAATTCACCCAAAATTTATTTTATTTTTTCATATATTTTATTGTAATTAATAGAGGGTTACATTATATTCACCAGATAGAAGGTGCATTACTTCACATACATTGATACCCTTTCTCATGTCTTGGTCCCCATTTTCCTTCCCCCACCCCTGCCCCTTATCTTGTTTTCCTCCCTTTTCTATCCAACTTGAAATAACCAAATAGGCATATATACAATATATCATATAAACAAGTGAAATACTGTAAAAATATGAGATAACTAAGGGACAGCCAGAGAGATGAGAGATAGCATATTACATTAAGGACAACAATCACTCATTATATGGCTTTTGTTTTCTTATCCTGGAGGTCCTTTCATTTAGCGTCAAACTATATGGCCTTATGTTTCTAGGTTTAGTTCTATTGTAAATCTCTGCTAGAAGAGCCCAAGTTTTCTACTGATTATGACAAATAAGGGAAACAATTGAGCCTATGTTCCTTTGAGTCTGGTTTACTTCACTTACTATGATTTTTTCTAAGTCTTTCCATTTCCTAACAAATGGGGCGATGTCATTCTTTCTGAGAGCAGCATAGAATTCCATTGTGTATAAATACCACATATTGTTGATACACTCATCAACTGAGGGGCATCTGGGTTGGTTCCATATCTTTGCTATGATAAATAGTGCTACAATGAACATTGTTGTGCTAGTGGATTTACTGTGTCCTTGTTTCTGGACAATTGGGTAAATGCCAAGTAGTGTAATTGCTTCACCAGAAATTTATACCTGTTTCCAGAATGGAAGCAGATGGGGGAGGGAAAATATTTTGTATTATTTTAGGCAATACTGATAATTTTAGAAGCTGAAAAAAGGAAATCTTCCCAATTCACTTATCCCCCGTTCTATTTTTAGCTAGATGATTTGAAAAGAGAATATGAGAAACTTTTCCGGAAGAAAAATAGAGCTGAAAGGGATTATTTAGAAACACTCAATGATTATTATGCTACAGTAAGTAGACCTTTCCCTACACCTTCAGGGTTATGCTGTTCTCATATAATACATATAAGAAATTTCATTATTTCATTTTCCTTTATGAGTGCTTAAAAACTTCTTTTATTCTTTTCCTCAAGAAAAGAACGTGGGATTCTGAGCTTTCTAATGTCATAAAAGACTATAAAGATCTTTCAACAGTATATGCTAAATTAGTGGAAGAAAACAAGAAAATTGTGATTGACACAGACACCATGATAGAGAAAATCAATGAAAGGTGAGTCCTCACATATCCTTTTCTCTCTTAAGCAGTATATCCAATATAAGTCAAGAGTGATAAGCAGATGTTTGTAAGAAGCTTAATGTATACTCATCTCACCTCCCTTTAACAAACGCTATTTTATGTAAATATACTTTAAATTTAAGCGTCTCATACTCAAGCTCATTTATGAGGAAATGAAAAGACAGAAAAAATCATATTAAGTGAAGTAAACCAGACTCAAATGAACATAGGCTCAATGGTTTCCCTCATTTGTCTTAATCAGGAGAAACCTTGGGCTCTCCTACAGAGGTTTACAATAGAGCAAAAACTCCATACATAAGGCTGTATAGGATGAAGTTAAATGAAAGGATCTCCAGGATACTGAAACAAAAGCCATATGAGTGATTGTTGTCCTTTAATGTACTATGTTATCTCTCATCTCTTTTGCTGTCTCTTGGTTATCTCATATTGTTACAGTATCTTACCTTGTTATCTGTTATAGTGTATGTATGTTTATTTGGTTATTTGAAATAGGATAGGGAAGGGGAAAAACAAGATGAGGGGCGGAGGTAGGGGGAGGGAAATGGGGACCAAAACATGAAAAAGGGTATCAATGTGTGTGACATAATGCACCTTCTATCTGGTGAATATAATGTAACCCTTCTATTAATTACAATAAAAATATATATTTAAAAAGCTTTGGAGTAGCTTGAATAAGTGTTAAATACTTTAGAAATAAATTAAGTAAAAAAGTTTCAAGGTAAAATTCTAGTTGAATTAAAGTTTTATTGTGATTATAACTGTACTCTCAATATAACATTACTTTATAATTTCATAGAAATATATCAGCTAATTAACCAAGATAATTTAAAGTGATTATTCATGGAGATAGATATCTCCATGTGACATATCTAAATGTAAAAGCAATTATAAAATTAAAGACTCCAGCATTAACCAATTTACAGATAGCTCGGAAATTAAAACATCACAGATGCCAACAGCAATCAAGGTGTATCTTCAATACAAGTGGATAATATGAAATCCAAAAGCAGTCTATCAATTCTATTTTATCAATACAGTAACTACACAAAAGATTGCATATTAACTGGACACCAAAGACTTTATTACTGTAATCTTAGCTACTCAGGAGACTAAGACCTGAGAACTGAGACTCAAAATCACCCTATACAGGAAAGTCTATTAATTCTGTTATTGCTAAGTAACCAACAAAAGCTATAAGTAGAGCTTTAGCTCCATTGGTAGAGCGCCAGCCTTGAGTCAAAAGACTAAAGGAACAATGTCCAGGCCTGAGTTCAAACTCACATAATGGCAAATATACACACACACATTAAAAATCCCACCAAGTTGCATATGATTTCTTAAGCAAATTAAAGAGGAAGATAGTAATAAAAGCAGGTGCCATCTTTTGGTCAAAGACCAAAGTACTTGCTGTTGTAAAGATGTTCAAACAATTCTAAATGCATTATTAGCAAATTCTCATTGTACATGTATGAAATGTTTTAACTAAAAGGCTAATTCTAAACTTTACAGGGGAAAAACCCAAATGGGTATAAAAGAAAATATAATGAACTAATCTTGAGACATTACAGTTTCATGATTCAAAAATTAGAACATAGTCTAATATGGAAGATTACTTTCATTGGTTCAGGGATACGTAAAATGTCCAGACAGTGGAATACAAGGTCCAGAATCAAACCTAGACATTCATATTTATGTAGGCATTCATTTGATTTGTGACAAAATTTCCTTTTTAGTAAAGCAAAGAATGACTGGCTTTTCTATTAACTTCATCATAAAGTAAATCCTCATGTTACCAATCACCACAAACAAGCATCTATTTTGAATAAGGCAAAGCATTTATAAGCAAGAATATTAACGCCATGATAAAAATATTAATGTACAAATGCATCATTGTCAATGGAAGGTCAAGAATAGACTAATAAAGCAAAATTGTAATAACTGCATCAAGATAGAAATCAGCAAGCCAACAAATCAATACAGAATATTCAATAAATAATAAAAATTATAAATATACAATAGCAAGTATAAAATATATGAATATAATTCATAATTCATATAAAATGCAGTCACATAAAATATACATAATTTTCAAAGGCTGAAACAATCCATTAAAAATGAGCAAAGAATTGAAAAGTCACCCCACAAGAGAAAATGACCAAATATGTAATAGTTATAGAAAGATGCTTGATTTTAGGCATCACAGACTGTAACCTAAAACAGGATGATACCTACCAGTCACGTGAGAGTTAGTGTTGTATCTTTCCAGGAATCAGAAAGACAGGAACTCTCACACATTGTTAGTGGGAATGAAAATCCCCCCTTACTATACATTACATAGTTAAATGCATTCCATTCCCAGGTGCATACAAACAAAAACTCATACATGTGCTCCTCAAAAGCCACTTAAAACTTCATAGAGTGCCTGTAAAGTTAGCTACTCAAGATGCTGAGATCTGAGGCTTGAGGTTCAAAGCAAGCCCTGGCACTAAAGAACTTGAGACTCTTATCTCCAATTAAACACTAGTAAATGGGAAATGGTTGGGGCTGTGGCTCAGGAGTTGGGTGGTAACCTTGAGCTGAAGAGCTCAGGGAAAACACCCAAGCCCAGAGTTCAAACGCCATGACCCACCAAAAAAAACCCTCATAGAAGAATTATTGATTATTGTCATATCTGCATTGTGGAAAATATTCATTTGAACATCTAAACATCTAGAGTGGTTAAACAAAAAGTATCCCATCCATACTAACTAATAATCTGCAGCAATGCCAAACACATTTCAACTCCATAAAACTTGGGTGATCTCATGAGCATTTTTGATCAAAAGAAGACGAAAGGAAATAAATATACAATATCATCCTGTTTTTAAAAAAATAAAATAAGCAAAACATAATAGCCCCAGAAGATAAGACTGAGTGGGCACACAGTGGAAGCATCTACTGAATATGTTCAACATTTTGTCAGAAAATACATGCTGTGGACTGTGACTTATATGGTTAATTTATAATATTTCTATTTCAATACCTATTACTTTAAACACTAAATTATATAAATTATTAACGCAGTTCAATTATAATACATTCAATCATTTACTCACGTTTAATTCATTTCATATTATACACAGACATTAGGGTAGGTTTCAAAGTAGTAAAATATCCTACGAAGGTTGTTTACTGTTTTCCATGAGCCCCCAAGGAAAAGTCTAATTCTGCAAGTGTGTTCTTAATTTCTTAGTAGTTGTATAAGTACAATAAGAAATTCAGGAAAAGAACTAGTGGGAGTTGATGATTTGTCATTCACCTTAACCACAGTGACTATTATTACCAGTGACTTAAAAAAGAAACAATATCTTTGAGTTCCTACATACACACGGCCTTCTAAGAAGGCTGTTCTATTATTTTTCATCTCAGAAATATCACATCCTTGCTGAGACTTTCACATACTAAAACGTACAACTTCTTTTCATGGCTGCATAGCCATCATCTGTGAGCCCCTTGCTTCTCAGCAAGATCACATGTATCGTCTCTCATTCATGGATTTTCATTAGGTTTTAACATGGTGCTCAATTTATTGTAAATGGGCATTAAGTATGTGTTGAATAACATATTTCAGTAGATAATATTCCAGAAACTAAAACTTTAAAAGTATGACTCATCAATTTTTAAAATCTATTACTTAAGAGTAAATATGCATGTAATCAATGTGTGTGTGTATGTACGTATGTGTATCATGAGCATCTGCTGTGAGTCCAACACTGATTAAAGTAATAAAATTTATATATTACCTATTTTCCTCCAGAAGAAATATATGGACTAATAGGAAATGTTGTATTTTCAACATTCAGTCACCAATATTCTTATAAAGGACATCACTTCAGATTAAGTGGCAAAGGCACTGTCTGTCCAGGGAGAGAGGTTGGGAGCTGGGGTTGGTAAGAATATTAAGGGTCAGTTCTTTAGTAACTTTCATTTCAGGTGAGAAGTTGTGCTAGCCCTCAGCAGCTGTAGGGAAGAGAATTCCAGACAGAAGGAATAAAAAAATGCAGAAGTCCTAAAAAACATATTCAATTTCTCTTTGCTCTACACACAGAATGGAAACTAATCTTCCTTCAGTGCCATGCATGAGGGGTGACTTGGGGTGACAAATGCCAACAAGGCAGATAAGAGCTCCACTAATGAAAGCACAGAGGCATTTGGATTGGAAGCATTTTTATAATCTTACGCTTTAGAAAGGTCACTTTGGCTTCTTAGTGAAGGGTGGATTTTGGTGACCATATAAAGGACAACTTTTTCAGTAGTTCAGAAAAAATATTAATAATGATGACATAGATCAAGCCTTTTGCAACATAAATGGCAAGAAATAGCTGATTCTAAGATACATTCTGGAAGAGCTGCCAACAGGATTATTTGACAGCTGGGATAAAAAATGTGAATAGAGGAAACATCTCAGGCTACTCACTGAGATAATGAAGGCTTGAAAAAGGACATGAAGGGGACTGGTAGGTAGAAGTTATATCTTCTTGGCTAGATTAAATTTTATATTCCTCTAAGCTCTTCAAATGGAAATAAAGTCTCATTTAGATATATGGGTTGATAGTTCCACCATAAGGAGTATATCAAAGACAAATACGGAGTCATAAAATTAAACAACAGGACTAGGCAAGCCATTTAAAAGAAGAGGCATAGAAAAGTAGTAGGAATTTACATAATAGAGAATATGCAGTCTTTTGCTACAAAACTTTAAGGCTCATATTCTTGAAGGAAGCACTTGATTATCTCAAGAAATAACACAAATAAATAACTAAACCACTGCAGCATCACTTCCCAGCTGATCTTTGTGTTCTAAAGACAAAAATGGGAAATAACAGTTTTGCTGAGCTTGATAATTTAATGAATTAAATTAATTGACTTCACGTGGTGAGCCATGAACTATATAGATCTGTGCACAAAGGAGGAGAACATATAAAGGAAGAGTGGCTAAAGAGGGGGACCATTACTGAGACAGACATAAGAGAGAGTGTGTGTACCTAAGCCTGGGACCTGAGTGAGGAAGAAACAATTTAAAGTGCTCTAAGTCTAATTCTCCACACTGATTATTATTTTTTCCCTTTTATATATCTAAATGTCTTAGAAGGCTGTAACCCACAAAAGGTGATGCCTCATTGTATGCAGTCACTTTCCATTGGCATATTAGTTGCTTCCTCTTGAGACAAGCTACTTGGAATTGTGGGGGGTGGGGAATTCTCTGTACATATTAAATAAAGGGAAGAACCAATTAATGTTCAATGAGTTATTTCTTAGTTCTTTCTGTGTTTCTATTCATAAGGTCCTATTTTCTCTGTTATATATTCATACTCAGTATGCACAAAGCAATGTCAATGGTTACTTTTATTCCATTTTTTTTCCTTAAAAATTTTTTTTTGCCAGTCCTGGGGCTTGAACTCAGCCTGCATACTGTCCTTGGACTTTCCTCAAGGCTAGAGGTCTACCACTGGAGCCATAGTACCACTTCTGGCTTTTCTCTGTATGTGGTACTGAGGACTCAAACCCCGGTATTCATGCATGCTAGGCAAGCACTCTACTACTAGGCCAAACTCATGGAGCCATAAATTTTATTATTATTGTTGAAAGATGTTCCAATCCTGTAAGTCAGGTTATGAGTATAATGTAGCATGGTCATTGTTACCCATTCCATTATTCTTTCATCCCCCCCATCCATTCCGTTATATTGTACTAAGCCAGAGTACCATATAATAATCCAGGAGGCGTGTGAGTTTTTTTTAGAAGTCAAGCTGTGAATTTATTATGTGTTAATTCAGGAAAAAACTTAGACCCTAATTTCTTAGAGACTTCTACATTCCCAATGCTTGCCTCAGCAAGCATTAACCACTCTCTTTTGCTAGCTTTACTTTATATCTTTTCATTTATGAAATAATTTGTATTCAATATATAAACAAATCTCAATTTATTTAACTTTCACAGCAATTAAATTATAAATATTCTCAGTCCCATCTTATAAGAAGGATATTATATATGAAACCATTTTCACACTTAAGGAGCAATAGGCATGCTCTTCCATCTAAAAAATAAAACTGGTCTTCCTCTGATAGGGACGTCTTGGTTCCTGCTTCTAAGGCATTATAGACATTTTTTTGGTACACAAGATGAGTTTTGATACCACTTCAAAAATATCAAAAGCTTATGGCTTTCCTTTCTTACATCTCTGGATTTGGTTCCAACCATTGTTTTTCAAAGAATGACCTGCCTTTCTTTACTTCTCCCTGTTGATCCATGCTGTTTATAGTAGTGTAGAATGTTCTTTCACGGGATAGTCTTAAACTATTTTGTTAGTATTTTATTTAGGAGTTTTCTGATTATTAAATGATAAAAGATGATAGTAGCTGATAAAACTACTGTTTTAATAATATCCACCATCAAAGTTCTCCATAGGTGAATGGTAGCTTATTGTACACCAGTTTTAAGGGAATTGAGATATTATGAATAAATCATGGTTTGTTCTTTTCCTTTTTTATTTTTAATTGTAATGTATAGAGGGGTTACAGTTATATTCACCAGAGAGTAGGTGCATTACTTCTCACACCATACCCTTTCTCATGTTTTTGTCCCCATTTCCCTCTCCAACCCCCTCCCAGTCATCTTGTTTTCCCTCTTCCCTTTCCTACTTCAAATAAACAAATAAATGTATATGCCATGTAACAAAGTCAGATACAATAACTATGAAATTAACCAAAGGGCAACAAGAGAGAAGAAAAACAACATAGTACATTAAGAACAACAATCACACAAGATAAAGCTCTTGTTTCCATATACTGGAGATCCTTTCATTTAGCTCCATCCTATACAGTCTTATGTATCCAGGGTTTGAGCTATTGTAATCCTCTGCTAGGAAAGTCCTAAATGTGTACTAATTATTACAAATGAGGGAAACCATTGAGCCTATGTTCCTTTTGGTCTGGCTTACTTCACTTAATATGATTTTTTCAAGTCTTTCCATTTCTTTACAAATGGGGTGATGTCCTTCTTTCTGATGGCAGCATAGAATTCCAAGGCAATCACGTTGAGGCTTTATTGTATATTAGTCTATGGAGTCTATGAAAAACTTGGACTTTAAATTCTTGGATACTTCTGCATTCATAGTAAAACTTTCTCTCAGCATGCATTAACCATTCTCCTTTGCTAGGTGTACAGCAATGGAATTATCACCTGACTATTGAGTTTTCAGAATCTACTTTCTGGTATTCAATACTGCTCATTCCATTCTTTTATTAGTCCCATCATTCTCTCCAAAATTTAATATTTAAGAATAGCCTATGTGTCATCCTTATGTGTATCTCTCTTGCCTTTTTCACCTTTGTTCTTTCCTTAGTTACATTTCCTAGCAATATTTGATTGGAAAAGTAGTTATTTTAAAACACTCAAGACCTTGCTGCTATAACTCAGAAAGCCATGCATAAAGTGAAACCAGCACCTTGAGTCCCTAAATTGTCCCTACCTGCTGGAAGAGAAAATGAATATGCTCATTGATCTTACCAGAGGTGGAAGCTGGCTTGATATCCACAGTATCAAGATAGATTCTTCTCTGTATCTAAGCTGTTAGCTGCCTTTAACCCTTGTCGGCATTGCTCTTTTCACAGAAAAAAACAGTTTCCCCATAGTCCTGCTCTGTACCACTGATATACTCCCTTTACTCATCTCATGGAATTAATTCAGGGAGTCTTTCCTCTGCTTCTTTTCCACTCCTGTTTTGACTTGTTTCACCTTAATTCTTTTCTAAAAAGTTGATTACTTCACTTATGAACCTGAGCCATAGCTCAGGCATGCTTTGAATGAATGTTCCTCTATCCTGCCTAAGAATAGAAAGGAGTGAGTAATTGATGTAGCTCTGGAAGAGATAGATAGATAGATACATAGATAGATAGATAGATAGATAGATAGATAGATAGATAGATAGATAGATAGATAGATAGAGATATATCTATATATACAACCTGCTCTTTAGATTTTCTGCCCCCAATGATTTGGTATCATTCATTTAGTCATTATTGCTGTTAAATGTCACAAGGAGTTGCCTGGATTGGAGATTGATTGCAACTGTGAAAAGTAAGACTATGATATTTGCTTAAAATGTTTTGGGAAGGAAGAAACAGGGAAAGAGCTATGAGAAGGTGAGAGTGACTGAAATGTAATGTAAGGATATAGAAAAGTAACAGTAAAATCTCTATTCCTGGAAAATGAAAGCTAATAAAAAGAAAAACACCCTCTTGGAAGAGGGTATGGGAAGGATTTTATTTCTAGTATATGATTCAGCAGATGCTGGATAGATCTGAGATTATGGTCCAGAGTGTTATTCATGGCATCATGTTGCTTCTGGCAGGTAAGTACGTGTCAATCTTTCCCTATTGGTGAAATAATAATCCTGAGATTGGGAAAATCCTATAAATCCTGACAAGAGATACAGATAAAGAATCTTAGGACACACTTATTAAGTTCAAGTGCTAGTTAATTAGCTATCTATGGATAGATAGCTATATAGATACTTATATATAATATTTAATTATATATAATACAATTATAATAATTAAATGCAACATAAAATTGAAATATATCTATATGTATAGATAAATATATATTACTTATATCTATAATTACCTATTATCTATGATTATCTAGCTATCTATCTATACATCTATCTATCTAAACACAAAATACAATCTCCAGCCTACAACCCAGCAACTCAGGAAACAGAGATGAGGAAGTTTTAGGTTTGAGATTAGCCTGGGCAAAATTTAGAGCCTCCCCCCAAGAAAAAGCTCAGTTTGATACTATAAATCTGTAATCAGACACTATGGAATGTAGAAACATAATGATCTAGGCTGGCCAATGTAAAATACATAAGACTCTATGAAAAATAATTAGATCTATTTTTGGTTAGAATGCTTAGAGTGCTGGCTTAGCAAAAATGAGACCCTGAGTTCAATTACTAGTACTGTCAAATAATCTAATACTAATATTTTCCCACTTATATTCCTATTAAATATTTGTCTCATCATATATTCTTTTAGAAAAATTGCATAATTTGACCTCAATACATGTATTTTAAAATCAATCCTATTAACCATTTTTAAACTTTATTCTTACAGTATAGCCAAAAAAACGGAGTATGAGAAAGAAATCCAAACTCTTCTCAGAAACAAGAAAAGGAATAGTGTATATATCAGAGAGCTCTATGAGGAATCTTATCATATTGGTACCACTTATGCCATAACCAAGCACAAAACTGAAGAAATGGAATCTAAAATGGCAGACGTGAGAAGAAAGTTCAAGGTTGTATATCTTTGTTTTATAATGAAAACCCAGAATAACTGGCCTGTATTTACTGAGTTAATTTTTCATGATAGATGTTAATAATCGAAGGAAGTCTCTTCTATTTATTTTCTGTACCCCATGGGAGCTAAGAAATCACTAGGAAAAAAAAATAAAATTGTTCTCCACTCAGGAATGATGCCCAATTGCTAAACATTCTCATCTCTGAGCATAAAGATATACCATGGAATTTCAATCATGGACTCAGACATGTATGATTCCAAATAGTGCTGCATTAAAAATAAATTTCTATGCTGTACACAGACAAGTTATATTCATAGTAGTTCCAGTGTGTTATTTTTACCTATGTGATGATCCTGCTATTTCTGAGGAGTGAATGGGTGTACATCTATTTGGCATCCTGAGTTGTATCTTTCTTTGTTTTCCTCCTAAGTATCCATTGACCTTGACATAAAATTAATTCTTAATCCATGCTTTCAGAAACTTAATTTTAGCAATGTCTCCCAGGGTAACTATAGGAGATAAGCTTTTAATGCCTTACAAGATAGAAATTTCTGAATTACGTTCTTTCAAGTTCATGACACCACCAAATGCCACCTAAATTTTAGGCAGTTCCAGAAATAGTCCTGAATAATCAAATATACCTAGTAGTTTTTAGAAACACCCAATAATCATAGATGGCTTTATCCCAATTTTTTAATCTTTAATCTTAGTAACTGATCTATTAAGAAAAGAGATGTTTAGTCAAACTCCAGAATATATTTTATCAATTGGATTAGGAAAAAAGTGAACAAAAGTAAAATGCATATTGAATTAACCACCCAGAACTGTCTCAAGAATGGGCTATTGCACCAAAAAGAGGCTTGAAAGCTTTTATCACATGTTTAGTCCAATATTTGTTGAAGGCTTTTGTGCAAGCTACAAGATCTTAAAAGGATTTTGTAGCAAAATTATGGTAGAAAAAGGGATATGAAAGGCCCCTCTGGTTCCCCTGAACGACATTGCTAGTACCATATGAAAAAGATAGAAGTCAGTAGCCTGAAAAACTATTTTATGTTGAACTCTAATTGTTTTAATGTTCATAAAACCGTCTAATTCTTTTTCATTACCATTAAGTAGTTGTACAAAGAAGATGCAATCAACAACAGTTGGGATTATGAATACAATGCATCTTGGTGAATGCTACCTTTTTGAACATACTCACTTCTCCCTCTCATCCCTCACTTTTTGTAATTTTGCAAAATACTAGACAGTTCTTATTTATAGTTTTATTTGGGGATGAAGTGATGTTCCTAAAGTGGCACCATTTTTAACTGACAGTGTAGAGTTTGGGAATCAGAGGATCAGACACGGAACTTGATATCATCAATAGGATACCAGACCTAAACTTTGACCCACAATTTGATCACAATTTGAATACAATCATTTTAAGAAGCCATTTTCTTGCAATCTAGACAGAGAAAATACTTTAGATTCTTAGGATGTTCTGGATCACTGTAATGTGGTCCTTAACTTTATCATTTAGAGACTACTTTTCCCTGAATATATTTTTTTTTGTGAATGTTTCAACCAACCCCAAATATTCTTCGCAGAAGACTTAATCTTCTCTTCAAATGATAGTGGAGTCCCACTTTATTGGTTGTTTTACCTTTTGTGGTTTCAATTTCCCATAGGCAGCCAAAGCCCCAAATTATAAATGAAGGATTCAAAAGAAAGCAAAGTATTACTTAAATTTTGTGCTATTCTGTGACAAGGTGAGCTATTTTGCTAGCTAGCCTACTGTGTGTCCCACCAGAATGACATCATTCCCTTGCCCAGTGTGGCAGTTCCTTATAAATGCTACCTACCTGTTTGTCATTTAGTAACCATCTTAGTTATAAGATGTTAAGGATAGACTTGGTGAGAGTGTTGAGATTTCATGGAATTTACATTTTACCTGCCAGCATTTGTCACTAGTACTCAAAGGTGATGATGCCTGTTTTTTATTTTACAGTATATTGACTAATCTGTCTTATTATTTGTCATTAATATCTTATGCTGCTCAATTTATAAGTTAAACTTTAGGACAGGAAAGTATTATTAGGTTTGCTACTGTGTGGATATCCACTAAATATCTGAAAGCATTTCTCCTGTGAGTGTTGACTACTGTATTTGCTTTCCTGTGAGATGAAGTTCACAGGATCCTCATTTGAATAAGAAGAAAGCCAGCATTTTCTAAATAGCTTCTGTGGAAAGAATGAATTCACCCACAGAGAACTACTTATGGTATTTCAAGTTCAATCAACAGCAAGCAGTTCTTGTAAAGTGTGGATCGCAGTGCACGACATCTATAAACAATTACAGATGATATTGGCATATTTAAATACCAACTGTAAAATGAACATACCAATAGCTCATTAATTCTGTTTTGGAGGAGTTATGTCTTGCAGCAGGTCAAATCAAGAATGTATCTCTCTTGCCCCACCTAAAATGCTTTCACTGAATTATGAATTAACAGCTTATTCTTGGCTCTAATGAAGACTGATAAAAATTGCAATCAAAATTGACTATTGCAGCTTCTTTTTTCAAACTAATAAGGCATAATCACATTGTCAATGTTCAAAAATGCTCCGCAACTAATTTATCTTAGGTTTCAGAACTCAGGTTTTCTTAATAGAATTGGATTCGTTGGAAGAGAGTGTGGCCTAATGGTAGAGTGCTTGCCTAGCATGCACAAAGCCTGGGATTTGATTCCTCTCTACCACATATACAGAAAAAGTGGGAAGTGAGCTGGGTGAGGTGGCCCACATGTGTAATCCTAGCTACTCAGCAGGCTGAGATCTGAGAATCAAGGTTCAAAGAAAGCCCGGCACAAAAGGACTTGAGACTCTTATCTCCAATTAATCTCTAGCAAATGGGAAGTAGGGCTTGGCTCAAGGGTAGGGTGGTGGCCTAAGTTGAAGAGTTCAGGGCCAACACCCAGGCTGAGTTCAAGCCCCATGACCCACAAAAAGATAGAAAGAAAGAAAAAAAGACAGAAGAAAGGAAGGAAGGAAGGAAGGAAGGAAGGAAGGAAGGAAGGAAGGAAGGAAGAAGAAAGAAAGAAAGAAAGAAAGAAAGAAAGAAAGAAAGAAAGAAAGAAAGAAAGAAGTGGGAAGTGGTGATGTGGCTCAAATGGCAGAGAGCTAGCCTTGAGGAAAAAGTCCAAGGACAGTGCCCAGGCCCTGAATTCAGGCCCCACAAATGGCAAAAAAAAAAAAAAAATGCATTTCTTTTTTTAACAATTAAGGAGAAACTACAAATTGCCTAGAAATTATTTCTCCCTAATCTGTGTCATGTAAACCTTCTTTTTGTCTTTATTTCTTTACTTACAACTTTGTTTTTCTATTCTCTGCTTTTTGATTTATTGATTTTTTAAAAAATTTACTAAGATTCTGCTCCACTCCTTTGGAGGCAGAATAGTTGGCGCCGATGGAAAATCGCATGATCTGCATGATCTGTAATGCTAGAAGCAGCAATTCCATAAAGAATACTGCTGCCAGGGGAAAGGGTGGCAGGACACAAAGGATGTAGAAGCACTGTGTGGTTGGATTCCAATTCCAATGGCTCAATAAGCACTGAAAAGCACATTATTTTTGAGGAGGTAAATGCAACTGAAAAACGTGATAGAAAAAACAAACTTTGTAGACATCCAGGACCTTAGTGGTGTGAAACATTTGAGGACTCAATAAGACTCTGACTCCATCATCTGCAGATGTGATTTCTATCTCCATTCAACTGTAGGAACTTGTTGGAAAGCAGGTGCAGTCACCTCATCAGTTTTTCCATTTCCTTCTCTACCTTTCTTCTGTTTTTCTCCTTTTTTTTTTTAATCCAAGGCAAATTTGGTTCTACTGAAAAAGCTTAGTTATTAGACTCAGATGTTCTTTAATTTGAATCTTGGTCTTGCTCATGGTTAGGACAATAGTAAAAATGTTCTGGGGCTTTTATTAGCCCCTTGTACTCATATGTGGTTAATAAGTAACGCTATACTTAAAATATTTAATTCCGAGTCTGACAGATGAAACATTCTCAGACTTCTAGAATGAGGGTGCATTTTGTTGTTTAGGACTAAAAAGTCTTCACACATTTTTTATTTTTGAGAGTGTCTTCTCATAATGTGACTAACATGTAGGTTCTAAATAACAGTGAAAGAAATATTAAAAATGGGTCAAATGCTTAGCTTGAGTGATGCTTTGGGCAATTGCTTCTTATGTTTTTCTTTTTTAACCTCCTGCAATTATTTCACAAAATGGAAGGTGTGACTACCTCAGTGTTACATATGTGGAAATCCCTAATGAACAATGGCAAAGATATACATGTGTATCTTTGTCATTATTCATATGTGCTAAAGTATCCAATCAGTATGTAGACAAATTTCTGTAACATTCATTAAAATTTAAATGAGAATTCAAAATATATTCATAATCTGCATCAAAAATATGATTTTAGGAAATTATCAGACTTAGAAAAATTAATAGCAAAGATGAACCAAGTCAAGAGAATTGTGTGTTTAAAGATATTGATAATTAGTTACACATTTATTACCTAACAACAGAGGATTCATTAGGGCAACAAGCTTGTCTATTTTGTAAATATGGTAGCATTCTCACTGCTTGAACAAACTAAGAAGAAAGTAAATTTCGGGCTTGGCACTAGCAGCTCACACCTTTAATCCTAGTTACTCAGGAGGCTGACATCTGAGGACCACAATTCAAATTCAGCCTGGGCACTAAAAAGGTCAGTGAAACTTTTTTTTTTTTGCCTGTTCTGGGCTTCGGCGCTTGAGCTCAGGGCCTGAGCACTGTCCTTGGACTTTCTCAAGGCTAGAGCTCTACCACTTGAGTCTCAGCACCATTTCCAGCTTTTTTTCTAGGTATATGGTATCAAGAAATCAAACCCAGGTCTCTGTGCATGCTAGGCATGGACTCTACTACTAGGCCAAACTCCCAGCCTGAAGTTCTTATCTCCAATTAACCACTAGAAAATAGGAAGTGGGGCTGCAGCTCATGGGGTAGAGTGGTAGCCTTGAGCCAAAGGGCTCAGGGACAGAGCCGAGGCCCTGAGTTCAAGCCCATGACCTACAAAAAAAATGAAAAAAAGAAAAAGAAAGAAAGAAAAAAGAAAGAAAAGAAGTAAGGAAGGAAGGAAGGGAAAAAAGGAAGGAAGGAAGGAAGATAAAAAGAGCCAGAGGTGGAGCTTGGGCTCAAATGGTAGGGTGGTAATCTTGAGCAAAAGATCTTAGGGACCTGTTTCCAGGCTCTGAGTTCAATCCTAGAACTCCCCCCCCCCACCAAAAAAAGCCAAGTAGAAATAATCAATAATTATGTGCAAAACCCCTTAATAATGTAGATAGTAGATGGAACATATAGTAGGGAATATATTTGCAAATTTCTGAGTAATGGTATACTGTGTAAAGATAAGTAGTAAATTTGTACAGTATGGAATTTTTAGAAATTTAATATAATATCTGTCCCTTTAAGTGTCTAGGAAAGATTTTACTAGACTGAGTCCACTGAATATAATTTCAAACTCAGGACACCCACTTCAAAAATTACCCTCAAAATTACCATGCAAGTCTATATGTTTGAAGATTCTAATTAATTCAGTTTAATTTTTGTAACTCAAAAAGTACTTCTAGTGCTGTGTATTGGTGCCCCACACCTGTAATTCTAGCTACAATAGAGGCTGAGGTCTGAGGATTGAGGTTTAAGTCAAGCCCGAGCACAAAAGTCTGTAGGACTCTTATCTCCAACTAACCACCAGAAAACTGGAAGTGGTGCTGTGGTTCAAGTGGTAAAGGACTAGCCTTGAGCTGAAGCGCTCAAGGACAGCATTCAAGCCCAGAGTTCAAGCCCCAGGACTGACAAAGAAAAGATACTTCTACAAAGAAACCTCACATGCTCTTTCACTTAGAAGAAAGAAAAGAATAAAAGAAAAGAAGGAAAGGAAAAGATGAAAAAGATAGCAAAGAGAAAAGTATCATATATTATTTTAAAATAGAACCACATTAAGCTGCACATTCTTTCAGCTGTTATTTCCACCCAAAAGTGCCCTAACAATGTCAAAGACGCTTGGTTATACTAATTCGGTCCAGCTCATACTTATTTGCACAAATCTCAAATTTTGCTCTAAGATTTCAAAGATTTTCATTTTTGTGAAAAACAAAGGGCTGAAACAACTACCGGGTCACCCGAAAGTAAACTGACACTATGTCCTTGCTTCAGAGAGGAGCTCTGTGTAAACTTAGCTTTTTCTTCTCGATTCCATCCGTATGTGGATTTCCAGGAAATAGTACTGTCAAATCCTCTAGATTTATTTTTTGTACTACTGTATTGTAGACAGTCTAGTCCAGTAACACAGCTCTCTGCTGCCATCTTCTGGTGTCTGTCTGCTAAAACCAGGCAGCGAGCAGGTCAAAGGTATTTGTGTTAGCCTAGACTCCCCAGCATATCATTGATGGCACTAATCTTTTTATCTCCCTTCTGCCTTTCTCTCTAAATCTCATCATGAAGAGCTGTGACTGAGATCTTAAGTTTTAGAAAACTTAAAATATTTACTCTCTCACTCCTTGAAAAATTATTTGCTTTTTCTGATCTCTGTTCTACAGAATTCAGAAATAACACCTGCAAACAGTGGTTGAGTACAGCAAGCAGAGCCGTGGCTGGGTCTCAGTGAATGGTTCAGCTCCGGCCACCTGCCAGCTAGTACACACCGTTGTAGGTGAATGGAGTTTCTGTGTTGAGAACCCGACGGGTTCCCTCACACTCGTTAGTAGTTCAGCAAGAGGAAGTAGAGAATCACAGTGCCCCTAACAGAATAAGGATGGGAGTCCCTTGCTGGGGGCTGCTAGGCCCTTACCCCATCCTCTGTGGTTAAATCCTCCCTCCCTTCTAGCGGTTTGTACTCAGAGCTTCATGTTTGCTAGGGCAGCTATCTCTCACTTGAATGAACCAGCAGCCTATTTTGAGATCCGCGCCTCCCTCCCTTTGCCTGGGCCAGCTTGGTCTGTAATCCTCTCATTACTGCCATAGTTGAGACCAGAGTGAAATCCAAGTTTTTTCTATTGAGATGGAGTTGCCTGAACTTTTTACTGAATGGACTTGACCCAGGATTCTCTCAATCTCAAACTTCTTAGTACATGGCATTGTAGGTGTGAGCCATACAGACCTGTCCACATACTTTCCTCATTTTCTTTCTTTCTATTATCTTTAAATAGTTGCATAAGGGAGTTGCCATTCAACAAGGTAGTTTATGAATGCAGTGTCTTGATCAACATCATCCTTTTCACTCTCCCTTCCCAACCCTCACTTTTCTTTATTTTTAGGATATGTATTGAATTCCTTGCCATTGAACACATCAGTGCATGTATACAATTCTTGATCTGTATCATCCCCTACAACATTTCCAACCCCTTTTGTTTCATCTCTTCCCTTATTTTTCTTAATTTTGTGGTATATACAATGAATTGTTGACTGCATCCCCTCTCCCCTCTCATTCATCTACCATTCTCCCCTCTGCCCCAAGTTGAATATCTCAGATACTTGCTGTAGTAAAGGAAAGCTGTTTGACTAAATGGGTGCAATGAGGAACTTACATGAATGTGCGATCGATACACAAGCAGCTTTCCTTTTGCATATCATACCTACTTGCCCACCTCGGTCTACTCTTGTATTACAGAGTGCCCAGTGTCCCTTGACACGGACCCCTATTAAGCAAGGGCTTCCCATAGGAATAAAACACTCTGTTTATATACCCAAGACACAACAAGTTCTCAAAAGTACTACTCATAATATTAAATCAACTATAACTCAGTGTTATTCCCTGGATCCTTCTTTTGAACATATCTAGTGGTCCAGTGGTAGTGCAATCAATGTGTTACAATGCTGACTACACTAGAGTTCTTGTGTTAATTCACCCTCCTGGTAATTTTGTGCTAATTTTTTATTGTGACTCTGTAATCAGTGCTACATAATTTATATTGCATAATTAAAGAACCATTTCTTTAGAGTTGATAACTTCCCTGGTGGATTCTGTTTCGGAGCCAACTGTGGCTTTTCTAACCAGCTGGTTCCTCTTTGACCTAAAGTCTGTACTCATATTGAATCTGTAATGTAGGCAGCTGAGCTACAGAATTCAGAGATCCTCATTTAATTACAAAGTCTCAAAGTTTGGGGTGACATTGCAGGAAGAGGTACACCTGTGTCCACTAACAGTGTTTATAATTTAATTTTGTCTTAGGAATCCAGATGTCACTGAAATGCTAAATCCATAAGATAAAATCATCAGTATTCACTGTACAGTTAGTGTTATCATTGAGGATGCTGAGTGTGTGTGTGTTTGTGTGTGTGTGTGTGTGTGTGTGTGTGTGTGTGTGTGTGTGTATAGGTTATTTGGTGGCTATAACTGCCCAGATTCTTCATCAGGAGTCAGTGACATCTCTTTGCTTAAGGCTGACATAGCCCATATCCAGTGACTCATGTGCTGGACAGTGCTGCAAAGTCAGCCACCTGAGACTCGTGTGCAGGCCCAGCTTGCATTCTGGCTCCCTATGGTTTGACCGGAATCATCCTAGAGTTTATGTCACAATTTACCATGCTTGTCTAGCTAATCTTGCTACCATCAGACTTAGGGCAGAAAGATGTGTGTGTGTGTGTGTGTGTGTGTGTGTGTGTGTGTGTGTGTGTGTGTGTTTGTATGTGTGTGGTGTGTGTTAATCTTATCATGAAGCAATTCTTTGGGATCACAGAGGATCCGTAGCAGGAACGGGTTTATTAATACAAAGCAAAATAAGAGACAAGAGTAGTCAAGCCGCAGGAATAAGTGGATGCTACAGGGATTTTTCAGGTTGTGAGCTTTGATTGGGGCCTGCAGATGCGGAGGTGATCTTTCTTAGAAACTGAGTCATACATCAGAAACTCCTCCCACACAATGAGGAGGGGAGTTGTTTGTTTTGTGTTTTGTTTTGTTTTTACCTGAGCAGATTGGATTGGTTCTATGGCGGCTGGGTTGGTGGAAGATTTTATTTAACTGAAATGCCAGTGATACATTAACTATCCCTAAAGGCACCCAACACAATGATCACAGGGACGGATGTTCCTTTTCCATGGCTGGAGAGCAACAAGATGCCTCTCCATGCCAAGAGTTGTTTGGTTCCTATCAACAGCTCATTTTCCCTAGCCTTTAGATTTCTCAACTGGCTGCCCAGCTCTTTGGTTTCTGCTTCCTTTCTCCTAAGCTCGCACATATGCTTTCCAAGAGTGCTCCTTAGTTAGCATCCCGAACACTGAACAAATTGAACCCCAGGACACTAGGGTGGGAGGAGAAGCCATCTCACTCCGCTGACACCTAAAAACTTTGACCTTCAGAGATCACTTTCTTTGAGACTTGTATAACCTTCTCCTCCAACAGTAGGAAAATCCCAGCTTCTGGGACCTGGCCATACTTTCAGGAGGAAGGATGATAATCCAGGATGATTTTGACTTCTGACTGGAAATACTCGTGCAGGTGTGGGTCTAGTACACGGATAAAATTGGCAGCCCAGCCTATGGGAGGTGTTTTCTTGAGTAGGGACTGGTTATCTGATCTTTCCATGCTGCTCTCTGGGTCACAGATGTTTGGAGGGTGTGGTGGGGAGCTTGGAAAACCTTTCTCAGGGGTTAAGCAGATGTTCTATATAGCTTCCCCAAGGGAACTTTTGTCTGTTGGTTAAAGGTTTAAATCTCGGATCTAAGTTTAGGGGCCAAAATATGTTTAAACAGATTGTCCTTTTGCAAGCTGACAATCTAACGAATAAATCTGAAGCATAAATGCATTGGAAGGAAACATCCATATTATAACTAGTGATCTCTCTAAAACTTAAGACATCTTGCTTATTTCACTAATTATCTTAAGAAAAGATCTGCATAATCTGACAGTTGTTTGTATCTCAGCTTCAGGCTTTGCTATCTCCTACCACACATGTGCACACACACACACACACACACACACACACACACACACACTTGCACACAATTTTCAATTTGTTTCAAACAAAGGTCAAAGGAAGCACTCTATTTTGGCATAGAACATATCCTTCCGGCAATAGGGGTGTTTAAAAATGTCTTCCCTGTTGAACGGTATAGCAGAAGAGGAAGCTAATTTCGTTGAAATTTGATTTTTTGGAAGATCATTTGAGGGAAGTGATGAGTTGGAGGGGAAGACAAGGAATCTTGTCACTAGATCTTTGCAATGTTCAGAGATAGAACGGATTAAAGAGACGTGCCTATGTCAGGTGAAGAAGATGGTACGAAGCAGGAGGTGCAGAAATGGTGACCATGAAATATATGCATCCTATCTGGGTCATTACGAAAGTGAAAATAATTATTCATTAATTAATAAGCAATCACCAAAGGACAAAGAGTATCAAGAAAACTGCCTCAGGTGGAAGAACGACAGGTAATGGTTTTCAGTGTGGGGAGAAAAAGGATGGCTCCAAGGATTTTGATCAAGACATTCTGTACTCACAGGCTGCTTTGTCAGTTGGCAACTCCTTTAAAGGAGTTGATGAAAAACCTGACCAATAAGAAAGGTTGGAGAAAGGGTTGGAAGAGAGACTTTTATGGTAGTTTCTTTCTATTGTCTCTCCATACACTGGAATATTGACAGCAGGTCAGTAGTGAGGTAGGGAAAATAGAAATATTGCCAGATTTTCACTGCTCATCTTTGCAAAATTGCACTGCTTTTGAATGAACCGAAGTCAACATTACCTCCTCTTTTTTTTTCATTTTTATTGTAATTAATAGAAGGGTTATATTATATTCACCAGATAGAAGGTGCATTACTTCACAAACATTGATACCCTTTCTCACGACATGGTCCCCATTTCCCTCCCCCCCCTCCCCCTCCCCCCGCTCATCTTGATGATTCCTCCCCTTCCCTATCCAATTTCAAATAACCGATTAAGCACATATAGAATATAACAGATAACAAGGTGAAATATTGTAACAATATGAGATAACCAAGGGATAGCAAAAGAGATGAGAGATAACATAGTACATTAAGGACAACAATCACTCATTATATGGCTTTTGTTTCTTTATCCGGGAGGTCCTTCCTTACATTTAGTGTCATACTATTTGGCCTTTTGTCTCTAGATTTTGTTTTATTGTAAATCTCTGCTAGGAGAGCCCAAGGTTCCTACTGATTATGACAAATGAGGGAAACAATTGGGCCTATGTTCCTTTGAGTCTGGCTTACTTCACTTAATATGATTTTTTCTAAGTCTTTCCATTTCCTTACAAATGGGGAGATGTCATTCTTCCTGACAGCAGCACAGAATTCCCTTGTGTATAAATACCACATTTTGTTGATCCACTCATCAACGCAGGGATATCTGGGTTGGTTCCATATCTTTGCTATAGTAAACAGTACTGCAATGAACATTGTTGTGCTAGTGGATTTAGTCTGTCCTTGTTTCTGGACAATTGGGTAAATGCCAAGTAGTGGAATTGCTGGGTCATAGGGGAGCTCTATGCTTAGCCTTTTGAGGCACTGCCACACTGCTTTCCATAGTGGTTGAACAAGTTTGCATTCCCACCAACAGTGTAGTAGTGATCCCTCCTGGCCACATGCCCTCCAGCATTTGTTGTTATTAGATTTCTTGATCCTGGCCATTCTAACTGGAGTGAAGTGGAATCTTAGAGTTGTTTTGGTTTGCATTTCTTTTATGACAAGAGATGTCGAGCATTTTTTCATGCTTCTATAGGCCATTTTTATTTCTTCTTCAGAGAAGACTCTCTTTAAGTCTTTGGCCCATCTTTTAATGAGATGGTTGTTTCTTTGGAGATTAGTTTTGGAGTGATTCAATTTTTTGAGCTGTTGATATATTTTAGATATGAGGCCTTTGTCTGTTGTATGGTTAGTGAAGGTCTTCTCCCATTCTGTAGGCTTCCTAATTAATTTACTAGCTATGTCCTTTGCCCCACAGAAGCTCTGCAGTTTAATGCAGTCCCACTTATCCAGCCTCTCTCTGATTTGTTGTATTACTTGGTCCTTATTAAGAAAGTTTCAACCTGTGCCAAGGAGGCCTAGTGTATCTTCTTTTCCTTCTTGTAAAGTTTTCAGTGTGTCAGCTTTTACCTCCAGGTCTTTGATCCATTTGGAGTTAATCCTAGTGCAGGGTGACAAAGAGGGATCCAATTTTAGTTTTCTGCAGGTGCTTAACCAGTTCTGCCAGCACCATTTGTTGAAGAGGCTGTCTATCTTCCATTCTATTTTTTTACTTCCTCTTTTTAAGTAAGGTGTTCCACTATATAATCCTAGAGCAAAGGGCCTGCAGTGATTATTTCTGATCCTACCTTTCTATGGCTTAAAGAAAGGTAATGAATAATTTTAAACAATTTTTTCTAATGCAGAAAAGATGTTTTCCTTTTCTTCTTTATTTTTCTTATTTGCCCCAATCACTTTCAAGAAATGTTTGTTTTTGTTTGTTGTTTGCTGTAATGTTTGTCTTAGAGGATTTTTTTTCTAGGCAAATGGAGAATCTGGCCACAGTTTTCAAAGTTCGTAATTGCACTATCTATTTTCAAAGTTGGATGCTTATTCTGGAAAATAATATTTAAAAACACTCTGGTATATTTTTTTTTGCCAGTCCTGGGCTTGAGCTCAGGGCCTGAGCACCGTCCTTGGACTTTCTCGAGGCTAGAGCTCTACCACTTGAGCCTCAGCACCACTTCCAGCTTTTTTCTATATATGTGGTACCGAGGAATTGTACCTGGGTCTTCGTGCATGCTAGGCAAGCACTCTACCACTAGGCCAAACTCCCAGCCCCTCTGGTATATTTTTTAAAGTAAGAATTGATACCTATCTAGACTTTCTTAATTTTTTAAGCTCAAGACTATAAAGTATAATTGGGATGAAATTGAAATTATATAGATTACTTCTTGATATTTTGTCTCCAACAAGATTGATGCTTTATCAAATTTTAATAATAGATGAATTATAGTGAGTATTTCACTGTTTAGCATAGAATAAGTAAAAAGTATCTTGTGTTAGTATCTTGTGTCTTAAACTTGTCTCTTGACGTTCTGTGAACTAACACTGCTATTAAAACACTTCATAACATTTAGGTTAGAGAAGACTTCTTGAAAAAACTCACTCAAGGTGAAATTGCTGCCGGAATAGTGATTCAGGTAAGACTAATTTAATTTGAATATTTTATTCTTTCTTTAATTTGCATTTTACTTAGCATTTTAAATTTGATTTCAGTGAGGCATCTTGTCACTGCCTGGTTTGCAAGCTGGCAGTTTTCTCTCCTTAGCTGATGACAGTTGCTCTGTATGTCCACCCAGCAGTGTTTGATCATGCATGAAATGCTGACCTCTCTAACACATATCTCATTTTGTGCTTTAATGGGAATTTCTGCCAGCCTAGAAAAAGGAGATCTTATTTCTAAGTGTCTAACTCTTCAGTTTGTTTTGTGATTGTTATGTTTTCTTAAGTTGTAGTTTACCTTACTTGAATTTGCTTACTTAACCTTGAATAGAAAAGCACCTAGTGCTATGATATTTCTCTATAAAGCTGGAAATTTGGAAATTAAAACCACATGACTAACAAAATTCAATTTTAATTTTTGAAAATCTATGCCTATCACTTGTGTAAACCTTGGAACTACAACATGGTTCTAGAATGCTTTCCATTAGAATTACACACACACACACACACACACACACACACACACACAAACACACACACACAGCATGCATATATGAGATTACAGTTGCTGATTATTATCAGAAAAGCACAAACATAGGGCAAAAAATTGAACTATGAGATGATGAGATTATATACTTCTTTGGTCCTCTTTGTAATTTTCTTCTGTTACTTTTTTCTTTTGTAACTTGAAATAAAAATCTTAAAAAATCCCATAATTTTCCCAGCCACATTTCCTAATATTTTGTTACTGATTTCCTTCTCATCAATTCCATTTGATCTTAAACTAGAGACATTGGATATATCTCAATGTATGTAGTGAGTGAGTTTTCTTATTTATTGGCCTTACTTACAAATGTTTGATTTTTTTTGTCTCCTCACCTATTTTTCATTACTTCTAATAATACTTTTATACGGTATTTATATCCATTGCATTCTACAATGGGCTGCACTATTTGGTCTTCCAATACAACAAAGATAATTGTCTGGTACTGAATATGAACAAAATGTTTGGATGAATAAAAGCTTAATGAATTATTGAAATCTTTCCTAGTAGAAAAGGCTGTTTTCCATTGAAGAAAGCCTGTACCTTGAGAGGAAGAAACTCGTTCATAAGAAAATTTTATTCACTGTAGCACTAGATGAAGTTGAGACGCCTCTGATGGACCTGGAAGGAGAAGCTGTGAGAATCAGAGTCATTCACAGAGAACAATATGATGTAAACATTTTTAATAATTTATTCTATAGCCATTTATTAACAGCTCATCCAAGAAATAATTTATGGAAATATTTAGGTTGATAAGTCATGAATATGAGTTTACATTATTATTTATAAAATTCTGACCTGATGCAGAAAAAAAATGAACATATTAGCACTGGAATGTGATGGAGGGAACTCACAAAGGCTGTTTCCTAGTATCTTACACTTTAACTTACAGTATATGTAGTACAAATAGTTTCCAAATAGGTGGGCAATAACTTATCTGATGATGTCATTATTTTGATAGTGTAATTAAATCTTCATTGCATTTTAATAGGATATGAAGTTCTGTGTTCTTGCATCTATAATATAAAGCATCTTGACATTTTCATGGGAGATTTTTGATGCACATAGAAGTGAAAAGAATTAAGCAACTATCAATAAAACACTACAAGTTTATGACAGTAACTGATTTTAGTAGCCCTTCCCCCAAAAAATTTAGTAGAAAAATATGTATGCAAACTGTCATTAGTCTTTCAGAGAAGCAGAGGGTGTGGTAAGTGTTATACATTTTTGTTTTTTTTTCTGTTGGGAAGACATGCATATATTTGCTTGAACCATTTTGACAATAGAATTTTTTATTTCTTTGCACTTGGATGTAATTTTATGCACTTGGTTGTCAATAATTTTTGTAATTTTTATTATTTTAATATACTTATCATAAAGGTCATGAACAGAGTGGTTATGGTTATGTAAGCAATTAATGAGTACGTTTCATTTTGAATACTGTACCCCCTCTCCCTCTTTCATTTTAAAGAGTCATATGTGAAGGGTTACTATGATACATGATTATTTTGATTGCCATTGTTTCCCAATAAAACATAGAAGAGCAGGTTACTTAATCATATACTAGAGAAAACTTGAGCCTAACAAAATCCAACAACTTATACAAGGTCATGAAGCGTAGAAACAGGAATGGCTAAGTAATAATCCATGCAAAGTTTCTGAATGCTGTCATAAGGCTCATGTAGCAAATATATTCCCAGTAGCAACACCTAGTGGGATAAATGATTTAATAATGTCTCTTCCTTTCATTAATGATGGAAATTTATGAATTACATCAAAAGATTCATTGCAATTGCCTCAATATTATAATGAATTTTTCAGACAAGATTAATGTCTTTTGTTTCTCATTATATAGTACCCATAGTTTTAGAATTTCTTGTAGTTCAGTAATAATTTTTATTTTATTTTGTCTTACTTGTTAATACTGTATAAGAACTTGTCATTTAACATCAGTCTAGGAAAGGATTTTACATATTTTGTGCTGATGACAACTTCCATTTAATTTTAATTTAGAGTTTTAAATATGAGGATAAAACATTTCCATTCCCTTATATGTTGAAATAGTCTTGTTTTCAAACTTAAGTAGGTTAGATTTTATTTTCAGCTAATGTGTTGGGATTTTGGATGTCACTATACTTCCTATGTTCTATATTTATGGATACTTTTTTTTCTTTTTTAGTTTTTTTGTGGGTCATGGGGCTTGAACTCTGGACCTGGGCACTGTCTCTGAGCTCTTCAGCTCAAGACCACAGCCCTACCCTGGAGCCACAGCCCCATTTCCTGTTTTCTAGTGGTTAATTGGAGATAAGAAAGTCTGAGGGTCTCAGATCTCAGCCTCCTGAATAGCTAGGATTACAGGAGCCACCGTACCCAGCTTTACCAATACTTTTAATTACGTAATTATTGTTTCATCCTAACCAGAATAACTGGATAAATGTCTGAATATCTTCTAGGTACTTAATGATATACTTCAGAAGAGAAATAATATTCGAACTAAAGTAGAAAAAACAAAGAAAAAATTGCATAAAAAGGAGAAGAAATCCCGTGTTGCACTATCAGAAACAGTGGTGAGAAATTAATTGCAAAAATAATTTTGAATTTATAATTTTTATGGCTATGTAAACTGGTCAAGCAAATTTAATTTTAGGTGGAGGGGTGCCTTTCTCATTGCTTTCCTTAAACAGACTGCGCACATGCAAACATTCACACACACTCACACACACACACACACACACACACACACACACACACACACACTTTCCCTCTAGACTAAAAGGACCACAGATTTTCATTAAGATGAAAAGCAAAGCAAAAATGCATATTGACTTTTGCAGAAAGCCACTGTTTTCATTTCCATGCTGGTTCCCAGGACTTGTAGTTTTAGGAAACAATGGAGAGGAAAGCAGGAAAATCAAAAGAGAAAGGAAAGGAGAGAAGCAAGATGGAAGAATAAATGCTTCCCAAATCTTATGCTGAAATGATAAGCAATGAATTGGTAATAGGAAGAAAGAGCAGTGGAAGGAAGCTGAGTAATGAAGGCTCCACTTGCATGAGAGAGTGATCCCTATCTCCAAGGCCCCCAGCAGAGTTGAGCCCCCTCTGCCAAGGGAGACCATACCAAACAGGATATCTTTATTTTACTTTATTTAACCAAAGAGGGAAGGCCGCAATACTAAATCTGCTCCTGCTTTGTTTTTGGACTTTGTAACCTCTAGAAGGATAAGAAAACCAAAGAAACAAACATTTAGGAGTCAACAATCCTATTTTACTAGAGATATTTGAGTGGTTTAACACCTAAAGGCAAGGGAGGGAGGAAAAGGGAACACTGATGAAAGGGAGTGAGGTAGAGTGTAAGAAAACTGGGAAGAAGAAAAAGAAGAGAGAAAATGAATTTAAAGGTGAACCTTATTAAAAAAATACCATGATCACATTTTTATTTAATAGATGGGATCTTCTATTGCCATGGATTTATTGTTTTGGCTCCAAAACACCCACTGGATATTTTTGAAACTATACAATGATTGCCTTGTATACAAATATGATTATGAACAAGCCTTTCTGACAGTTCTGCGAATTATCCATAGTTATTTTAATATTAATGTATAACTTGGCTGCATAAGTAGGATAATATTTAAAAAGATGAAAATATAGCCGGAGTTTGACCTTGTGGTAGAGTGTTTGCCTAACATGCATGAAGACCTGCGTTTGATTCCTTGGTATCACATACATAGAAAAACAAAACAACCAGAAGTGTTGCTATGGGTCAAGTGGTAGAACTCTATCTTTGAGAAAGCCCAAGGACAGTGTTTAGGCCATGAATCCAAGCCAGGCCTGGAAGGGGAAAAAAAGATGAAAATATAATTTAAAATTATATATGCTTCTTTAAATTTTAAACCTTTTACTTATTAGGATTTTTGATTTTAGGAAGTATCTTCATTTAGCTAAGTAAGCTCAGTTTTTCCCATTCATTTGATGCCGGGGCCAGCCGGCAGCAAACCAGGGTTCGCAGATTGGGATTCCTGAAATAGGGGCAAGGACTAGGAAAAATTAAAAGAGAGACAAACAGATGGAGTTCGGGAAGTCTGCAGCCCAGGTAAAGACTGCAGCCCAGTTTATTTCAAGTTCCGACCTTAAATACTCTTCTTAAAACTAGGGAACTGCCAGAGGCTACATTCATACAAAACAGTAAACAAGTCACATATAGGATAAATGAGAAAGGATTAACATTGCTTAAAGTCATCCTGATAAGAGTTACTTCCTTGTGTATACAGTTGTGTAGGTCCAAGGTCAGGTCCAAGGTCATTGACCCCACAGTCGGTCCCCAACTTCGTGACTACTGACTTTGAAGACAAAGCTCACCTAAGAGATTTACTAATTGGAAGAATTGTTCAAGGGCCAAAATTGCATACACACACACACACACACACACACACACACACACACACACACACTTGTTTTTACCGTGTTGCACATGATTGCTGTTTATTTCTGTTGGTTTGTTGGTTTAAAGCAGACAAGGCAAGGTTATTTGAAAGTCAAAGGAAAACCACAAAAGCAAAATAGTGAGATTCTCTGTGTTGGGGAAGAAGCACCAAAGAGGACTCCAATGTAGTCTTTAGTTTGCTTGTTTTGTTTTAATAGTATGGGGCACTTATTTTGTCTCCTTTGGGCATTGCACTGATTGCTTGAGGATTGGTGCAAGTGCTGCCTCAATTTCTTTTCATTGGTTGAGTGGACAGCTAGAGCATTATGGGAAGAAGAAGTGCCAATGATGAGCCTCATGTTACCTGCTAACAAAAAACAACATGCTTGTAAGGAGTGTCTATATGTGTGAGTATAGAAGAGCTGCAGGGCAGCAAAGCAGAGAGGATAGAGGATATTTACCCATCTCATCACATATAAAAATGGAGAACACAAAGCTAATGTGTTATTTCTATTACCAAAAAATTACAATTTGCTTTTGTTGTTCTTTTGTTTGGTGAGGATTTCAAAAGCCAGCAATTCAAAATAAAACATTCCTGAATTTTGTTTGCAGGAAAAACGTTCAATAGTTTATAAAGAATTAGAAGATACAATATGCAAAACAATTATTTATAATGAAAAAGTAGTTCAGATGTCTAAAGAATTAATTAATGGAGAAGAGGTAACAATACAATATGACCAGGAACTGGAAGTTTTAAGGTAGGTGCTTTAATTTTGTACTCATATTCATTGTTTACTTAATATGAGTTCATAGGTTCTTATTTAAATTTTATTCTTTAAATGGTACATATTTCTTATCATATGTTTATGTATAACACATATGTGATATTAATCATTTGCGTTATTGGTATAAATTATATAGTAAAGAAGCAGAGTCTGGCATGTAAAAGAGAAGAACTTGTTACAGGGAGTTCTGGTTATGGGTTTTAAATATGAACCAGAAGTCAAAGTTGTAAAGGCTGATAAAAGCCACAATGAAGAGAGAAAAATAAAGGAACTTAGCATGGAACAAATGGATCAAACTCATTGGAAAAAAATAGAAGAGATTAGAAGAAAATTTCACTACCATGCATTCGAAAATTAGTTCAGAAAGAGAAATGGAAATCAGCTAGTGAAATGGAGTTTTTTTCTTTTTTCCAGGAAACAATTTTATGATGTGAAATTTGAAAGAGACCGAATCCAAACTATCTATGATCATCTTTTAGAGGAGAAAACAAAATGCAACGATAGATTGTATGAGGAAAGCAAGATGTTTAGAAGGCTCGTTGATATGAGACAAAGAACTCTGGCAAGCCTTTGTGTAAGTACTTGTTTATAATTTGCTTTAAATCACCACAAGTAGTGGTCAAATTAGTAGGTAGTTTAAGACATTCATTATTCATACTGTAATAGAAAAGATACTTATATTTTTTTCATTACTGGGGTTTGAACTCAGGGCCTTGGCACTGTCCTTGGACACATTTTTGCTTAAGGCTAGTGCTCTGCCATTTGAGCCACAGTGCTACATCAGCCTTTTTCGGTGTGTGTGTGGTATCAAAGCCTTGAACCTAGGGCTTTGTGCTTGCTAGGCAAGCACTCTACCTCCAGGCAATACTTCTGGCCTGAGACTTGTATTTTAACAATTGGTTGAGGGTTCACTATTCTAGGAGCTGGCAGTGATCTCTGTATATGTGATAAATGTATATGCTGTTACATATATATATATTTATCTTTATTGCTGATCATCTTTTAACAATGTTCTAATGAATATTGTTGTTCTGAAGGACAGTATATATATACGTATATACTTATATATATATATATATATATATATATATATATATATTTTTGCCAGTCCTGGGGCTTGAACTTAGGGCCCGAGCACTGTCTTTGGGCTTTCTGAAGACTAGTGCTCTACCACATGAGCCACAGCAGCACTGACTTTTTCTATGAATGTGGTACCAAGGAATCAAACCTGGCTCTTCACATATGCTAGGCAAGTACTTTACCAGTAGGCCAAACTTCCAGTTTCTATTTCTGTATTTTTATTGTATTTTATTGTGGGGATAATGTATAGAGGGGTTACAGTTACATTCATCAGGTAATGGGTACATTACTTCTCAAATCTTGATACCCTTTCTTATGGTTTTGTCCCCCTTTTCCTCCACCACCCCCTCCCACTCATCTTGTTTTCTCCATCCCTTCCCTATTTCAAATAAACATATATATATATATTATATATATATTATATTATATTAGGTAACAGAATCAGATACAGTGACCACATAAGATTAACCATAAGGGGGAAAAAAGAGAAAAGACCTTCATGTAGTACATTAAGAACAACAATCACAAAGATAAACCTCTTGCTTCCATATCCTAGTGTTCATTTTGTTTAGTCTCATCATACATGACCATATGTACATAGCTTTTGAGCTACTGAGATCCTCTGCTAGGAGAATCCTAGATGTGTACTAATTATTACAAATGAAGGAAACCATGGAGCCTATGTTCATTTGGGTCTGTGTGTATTTTTAATAGATTATAAGAATGGCTTATTTTGCTTCTGAATAATCATTCTTTGAATATAACCAATTTCCCTTCCACCCCTGTCGTGTGTGTGTGTGTGTGTGTGTGTGTGTGTGTGTGTGTGTGTGTGTGTGCTGGTGCTTGAATTCAAGGCCTTAAACTTTTTGCTCAAAACTATTGCTCTGTCACTTGAGCCACAGTCCCACATCCAGCTTTCTGCTGGATAGAGATAAAAATGTAAAATATCATAAACTTTTCTGCCCATGCTTGCCCTTAAGCTGTGATCCTCATATTTCAGTCTTTAGAATAGCAAGGTGTAACCATCTAATCCCTCTTGGATAAATAAGAATATTTTATACTCTCTCAGAACAGATTTTGCATAAGATTTTTTAAATTGTTGGGATAATGTATAGAGGAGTTGCAGCTACACTTGTCAGGTAGGAGGTGCATTACTTCATACATGTTGACACCCCTTCTCATGTTTTTGCCCCCATTTCCCTCCTCCACCCCTCCCAATCATCTTGTTTTCCCCCTTCCCTTTCCTATTTCAAATAAACATATAAACATATATACAATATACCAGGTAACAAAGTCAGGTACAGTAACAATATGAGATTCACCAAGGGGCAAAAAAGAGAAGAGAAATAATGTACTGCAGTAAGAACAACAGTCACCCAAGATAAAGCTCTTGTTTCCATATCCTAGAATTCCTTTCATGAATAACATTTTAACAGCAGTGTATATTTACTTTTATGAAACAACTAAAGTATCCAATAAAATATATATATTAAATTGTGATTGTATTAATCAAATTGACAATTATATATATTAAATTGTATGTAGACTTTCACTAAATGACCTATATTTAATTAAATGATTCCCACATGGTTTTACATTTTATAATATCTCTTAAATTTAGTTATAATATATTAATACCTTGGTTTTTAAATATATCTGCATACGTACACATCTATACACACACACACACACACACACACATTTAGTGGGACACTGAATTTTTTCATACAGTATAGAGTTTTTATTTTATTAAAACTTCTCTCAAAAATTTATATGCAATATTTAGAATATAATACCTTATATATAATATGTAATTTTATCAGTTATTTTTTATCCTGATAGTTGTATATTCAAATGATTCTTTCATATTCAACTATTGCATCCCTTATATATTTCAAGTATTTTCTTTTACATTTATATAAAGTCAGTTAACAAATCTTAGAATGACTGGGACAGATTTATACATATACAGGTAACTGAGTGTGCCACATTTCATTCTATGCTGCAATCCTTTTTATAATTAAATATAGTAGTTTTATTAATAGTGATGGCTTTCTTCCATTTTAGACAGTGGCTGTTACAAAGAAAAGCTTTTTCCCTGCTTAAAAATATGAAAATAATTGGCACCATCTAGTGGTGGGATGATGCCTCTCCATGGAGGAGCTGAGAGGTATCTCAGATAGCTGTACTGAAAAACACCACTTGCTGTAAGAAGACAAGGATTTGCTGACATAAGCATCATTCCGAACCCTATATTTTATCACAGAAGTACAATTGCTTATTTGAAGTTAACCACAATTTTCAATTGCACGGATACTGCGAAAGTAGGGGAATCCCAATAATCATTTATTGATAGGCTTTCCAGCATTTTAGTACAATGAAAACCATTACTGATTCTGGCCAAATAGGATAAGCAGGAGAGAGATAGAAAAGGACTGTCTAACAGCATCTAGATGACTGAGATTTGAATTTCTTTTCATTAAATGAAAGGCACTCTGAATTCATATTCTGAAAGATATCCATTCCTAGACCTTTGGAAGCATTGTTTGTTCAGTCTCATGGGCTTTTTTCTTCATAGGCAGTCTCCATCACCCTCCACTGGTTTTGCTCTGTTATTTGCACATGTTATCTGCTAATGTCATATGGGAATAATGATTTCCCAATAAGGCCAGGGACTTTTCTGTCACAGTCCTCTCTGCATATTGAAATCTCAGAAGTATGGCTGGCAAAAGGGAAGAATTCACTAAATGGTTTGGAATGGAAGAGAAGATGGGTACTGGTTTCGTTGATTTCACTGCCTACATTCATGATGGTATCTAGAAGCACAGGTCTTCCTGAGATAATTTCTATAACACATGGAGGGCCAATCTAAAAAAACACATACTTCAGTGAAAACTTATGCTCTGTATCAGAATAAATCCCCAGATTTCCTCTCTCTCCCTGATGAGAAACGAAAAAGTTGCCATCTAATCTGTAGAGAAAAGGTTAAAGTTGCTATTGCTTTCTAGCACTTAAGGATTCTTTCAAAAATTGCAAAGTCACCTATCAAGCAACCTTGGATTTGTAGGAAGGTTTTTTTTTATTAATATGTTTCATTCTTATTTATGTGAGAAGAAGCATAGAGTCAACCTTATGTGACCATAACGTAGCGGTTCATATGCCTCATCATGAATGCTGCTATTTATGTGAGACTTTGATCATGGGTGTTAAACAGTGGAAAGTTTGCCAGATGTAGTAGTATACACTCAGGAGACTGGAACCGAAGGATTTGATGTCTAGGCCAATTTAGGCTGTTTAGTGAAATCCTTTCTGGAAAAAAAAGCAGGGAGTGGGAGAAGTAGGCCTTAAGATTCCTCCTAGAAGAGTTGAGCTTATCCCTGTTAGAAACAAGATAAGTTAAATTTGAAAATGTATATGTAACCTAACCTATTCCAAGAAAGAAAAATGTACCTTATAAATGTGATGTTACTATAATCTGAGGATTTTTTTCCACAAGCCAAAGATTCAATCACAATTATATATTATCTGTGCAGTCTGTAGATTTCATGAAAACGTCCTGTAGTATTAACAAACCACATACCACAGAATTGGACATATAAGCAGCTTTAAAAAGAGAGAGAATAATTTAAGAGGAAACAGGTATAACTTTAGATAACATAGGATGGGAAGTGACATTCAGTATCTCTCCAGTAGGAAATTCCATATCATATATACCTTTCCCTGGTAAATAATTTTTTTTGCTTGCCAGTCCTGTGACTTGAACTCAGGATCTGGGCACTGTCCTTGGACACTTCCTGCCCAAAGATAGTACTCTGATATTTGAGCCTCAGCTTTGTGCATGGCAGGTGAGCACTCTACCACTAGTCTACACTTCTAGCCCAATAAATTTTTTTGGTCACAGATTTTTACTCAGTGCTTATGCTTTATAAATATAATTGTTCAAAGTTATGGTATTGGTATAGCATATCCATCACAGTTGCTCTAGCTACTGATGTAACTACTTTAGTTTTGAATTATCCTTAGGAAGCAAATATTGACTGCATTTTAATCTGCTATGAGCTACCTCAGCAGGCCCAATATCTCTCCTCTGTGTGTTGTAGTCTCTCTCTCTGGACACTCTTTTTTTTCTTGAGAAATCTTTTTATTATTTAGTGTACCATGGAACTTTGGATTTGCTAAAAACTTCAAAATCTTGGTCATTACTCTATTGTGTTTTTTTTGTTTTTTTTTTCTTCCATATATTTTATTGTAATTAATAGAAGGGTTACATTACATTCACCAGATAGAAGGTGCATTACTTCACATACATTGATACCCTTTCTCATGTCTTGGTCCCCATTTCCCTCCCCCCCACCCCCACCCTCATCTTGTTTTCCCCCCTTTCCTATCTAATTTCAAATAACCAAATACGCATATATCCAATATATCAGATAACAAAGTGAGATACTGTAACAATATGAGATAACCAAGGGACAGCAAAAGAGATGAGAGATAACATAGTACATTAAGGACTACAATCACTCATTATATGGCTTTTGTTTCTATATCCTAGAGGTCCTTTCATTTAGCTTCATACTGTATGGCCTTATGTATCTAGGTTTTGCTCTATTGCAAATCTCTGCTAGAAGAGTCCAAGGTTTCTACTGATTATGGTAAATGAGGGAAACCATTGCGCCTATCTATGTTCCTTTGAGTCTGGCTTACTTCACTTAATATGATTTTTTCTAAGTCTTTCCATTTCCTTACAAATGGGTCGATGTCGTTCTTTCTGACAGCAGCATGGAATTCCATTGTGTATAAATACCACATCTTGTTGATCCACTCATCAACTGAGGGACATCTAGGTTGGTTCCATATCTTTGCTATGGTAAATAGTGCTGCAATGAGCATCGTTGTGCTGGTGGATTTAGTATGTCCTTGTTTCTGGACGGTTGGGTAAATGTCTCTGGGCACTCTTTCAGTACTTGTGTTTCCTTTGCTGTCACTTTGAGTTGGATGTGAGGGAGCTGCCCTGAGAAGGCAATTTCTAGACAGAGTTGTAGCAGAGACAAATTCCTAATTCCTTCTAGAGATGAATTGGTTTTTATTTGCTTCCTACTGGTGGTTTCTCAGGAAAGATTTCCTCCTCCATCTACAGAGGCCCCCTATTCTGTTACGAAATCATGTTTGACCCTTTCACATGAAAAAGTCTTACCTCAGCACAGAAATAGTAGTTTTTGCTTACTTCATTGGATAATCAAGTATTAGAATAGCAAATGCACCAGGCCCATTTGATCTCAGGTGACTTTTTCAAATTATACTTTTATTCTCTTTAGGTAGTAGCAAAACAGATTACCATTCAACAAATTAGTTGGTAAGTACAGTGCATCTAGATCAATGTCACCCTTTCATCATTCTCCTCCATCCCTTCCAATCCAACTCTTCTCCACCCCAATTTTCTTCATACTTAAGATATATTCCTTGGGGTGACTTTTTTTCTTTTTCTTTTGCCCTGGGGCTTGAACTCAGGGCCTGGACATTATCCCTGAGCTTCTTTTGCTCAAGGCTAGCACTATATCACTTGAGTGACAGCACCACTTCTGGTCTTTTCTGTTGATGTGGACTGAGGAACTGAACCCAGGGCTTCAGGAATGTTAGCTGAGCACTTTACCACGAAGCCACACTCCCAGTCCGCTGAGGTGATTTTGAAAGATCAATGAAAATGATAACTATTTCTTCATCGCCACATGATAATTCTATGAGAGGTACTATGTTCCAAGCATTGAGGATTGAACACTCAAAATCCTATTAATTAAAGAAGAAAGGCCTTATCAGAGAGATGGGATTTGAAACAACAAACTTAAATATGTATGTATATATATATATTGGTCAGTCATGGGGCTTGAACTCTGGGCCTGGGTGCTGCCCCTGGAGCCACAGCACCACTTCTGGTTTTCTAGTGGTTGATTGTAGATAAGAATCTCATGGACTTTTGGGCCACAGCTGACTATGAACTGTGATCCTCAGATCCTCCGATCAGCTTCTATGTAGCTAAGATTACAGGCCTGAGCCACCATGCCTGGCTTCAGACAAATATATTTTAAACAGCAAATGGTAATCCTCATCCACTACCTTGAAACCTTAGGGTAATTATAAGTAAAATATGCATGGTCTCAATAGTGGGATGTGAATATGTAATAATCCTTGAAATGGAGGAATTAATTAAATTTCTATTGCAGTCATACTTTTCCTGGAAGTAGAACTGAGGCTCTAAGTTGTAGAATACTAGCTTTGAGCAAAAGAGCTCAGGGACAGTGCCCAGGCTCTGAGTTCAAGCTCTACGACAAAAAAAATGGGACAGGAAAAAAAAAGAATATTTTTCCCTAATTAAAGTCACAAAATTTTAAGGATGAGGAATGTGCTTAAAATTATTACTATTCCCTTTTATAAAACCATTGCTGATATAATTAAGCACCAATTAATCACACATAATAATATGAAATTGTCACATCATAATATAAGTTGCATTTTGATCATAATGTTAAAAATCTGTGGCTCCTTCAGAAATGAATGTTTTCATGTTAGAGCAATTTTATACCAGGGAACATTTTGGTGCTTCAGTGAGGGGAAGTTATTAGAAATGGGAGAGAGTAACACTAGAAAACAGAAGCGATATATCATAAGAATGATTATCAACTAAAATAATTGTTTATTCTGCTTCCAGATATCCAATTACATTTGTAAATACATCTTACATGGCAATCTTATTAACATTTTGATGCTAGACTCAATTTGTAATCATTTACTTTAAAATCATTTAATCTAGAGTTCTATTTAGAACTTTTTCTTTTAAAGACAATGGTATCTGAGATTTACCATCTATTTTTTTATAATGAGAAAGTGAACCACCCCAGTTTTCTATGTGAAATAACAATGGACAGTTTAGTTCTGACCTATTCTGAAAATTCTCCAACGGTATTATCAAAATATGAAAAGGGTATTAGATTTTTACCCTTCTGGAAAACTAATAAATGAGCCTGCCACTGTCTCAAAGGTGCTGGCAGAAGATCTGAAACTTCTTCCTGGTTTAGAGACAGAGGAGCATGTACCTTAAATTCCCATAGGTTCTCCTTGTACATGATATTTAAGTCATCTGTCCAGTTCTTACAGAAGCTTTTTTAAAAATCATTATACTTGGAGAAGGAAGATGGCGCCGAGACAATAGGGACGCTGCCTAGCTTTCTCTGACAAAAAGAGAGAACCAGGGAGTCCCAGGAGCCAACTATCTAAAGAAATCCACAACAACAAACTCAAAAAGCAACGGAGAAGGACTCAAACCGGAAAAGAAATCCAGATAAAGCTCACATCCAACTTTCTCAAAGAATTCGGAACGCGAGGACCCCTCCCCCACCTCTCGCCCAAAGCCGCGGAAAGGCCGTGATATGCGGCAGCTGGCACTGGACCAAGCCGCGAAAAGCGGCTTGAGCGGGCGCCGGCTCCATGCGGGGAAAGCGGGGGCGGGCACTGGCTCTAACCCACGAAAAGCGGCGGCAGTGGAGGGCACCAGGCTGGGAGCCAAACGGCTGCAGAAACCAGCACAGAACCGGGCCAGCGAACGGCGGAAGCAGCGGAACCCAGACGCGGAACCGGAACAGCAAGCAGCGGAACCCAGACGCAGAACACAGGCGGCGGCGGAGACCCGAGGGGAGTGAAAGACTCCCCACCACCGTGGAGCACCCGCAGATGGACGCAGAGGCGTGAGTAATACAGCGCATCCCCAAACACATCGGGAAAGTGGAGCGGGTGCCAAGCAATAGAACTTAACTCAGACCCCAACACCCCGCCCGAGAAAGACTGGCGGGAGAGGAGGGGCAAGGAATTTAGAATCCTGTCCCTCCCCTCAACAGCCCCCTCCCTCAGGCCATTGACTGGAGATTGACAGGCGGGCTACCCATAAGACCCAGCACCCCACCAAGGGAGGCGGGGCTGCCCCAACTCCCACCCGCCCAACGGGCTCAACCCCCAGCCCTCTGACTGGAGACTGACAAGCGGGCAGACCCTAAGACTCAGCACCCCACCAAGGGAGGCGGAGCTGTCCCAGCTCCCACCCGCCCACCAGGCTCCTCACCCAGGCCACTGGATCTGGAGAGTGGAGGGCTTTGAGACCCTGCCTTACAACAGTGGGTAGGGGGTGCGGGTAAATAGGAGCCAGCATCTGCCCCCCCTCAATTCTCGAGCGGGGCATCCTCCAGCTGGGAATCCTGAGCAAGACACCACCGAGGGCCCCCCCCACAGTCACAGACTCTGACAAAGCAGTGGAAACACAGCAGAGATCTGAAGGGCCGACCAGCAGCCAAGCTCCCCTTCTGAGAACCAAAAAGGCGCGGCTCCGCCGTTGGAGCCCACATCCCCAGCTGGGCCCTGCCCCTGGGAACAGAGGGGCCTCCTGCTGGTCCTGCTGAGAGCTCCTGAAACTCTCAATCTCCACACCCTTGGCTTGGGGCTGACCCTGGAAGCAGCACAGGAAAATGTCTGCCAACCACGCTCAGACGGAAGCTCGCAGATCCATCCCATGGTCCACTGTGAGGCCACTGGTTTGGCTAAGAGCTAGTCACACAGCAACACATAAGTTTTATTCTAATACTTTCCAAACTTTGTACTCAAATACTCTACCTACTTACCCCCTGCCCTATCTCATTCTATTTTTCTATCTCTGGACCTCTGCTCCTCTTTCAACCCTTATACTACATGGATCTACACTTGATGGCTGTTGAGCAACATTGTATATCTAGGTGTTTAATTATTCTCTAGGCTCAGAGGGACTTAAAGACAATACAGATTGGATTGAAAGGCTTATTGTTTTGGATATAAATCGCTTATCAGTGAATAATTACACTAGTCGGTAACTGCACAAAAAGAAAGAGTGATAACACCAATCAAAATTTGTGAACATCTAGAGTCTGCCAGCTACAGAGGCCTAGGTTGGTTATATCTGAAAAACTATAATCGTGTTTAGTATTAATCTTGCTCCCATTTTCAAATGGGCAGAACAAGAAACTCAAGAAAAATGTCAAATCAAGAAACAACATCTCCCACCTCCCCCACCCAATTTAAACAGCCAATGGAACAGTCACTGGCAAACCTAGAGGAGAGTCTTCCAAGTGCTGTACAAATGCAATTGATAAACATCATTAATGAAAAATGTGAAAATATAAAGAAAGAGATAAGGGAGGAAGCCATAGCTGAACAAGAGGAAACCATAAACAAGGTGATAAGTGAAAAAGAAGAAGCCATAAAGGAAACCATAAAAAAAGCTGTTCAAAGAAAGATGGATGAATTCATAGAATCCACAAATAAAAAGGTGACCGAACTCCAGCAAATGTTCAAAGAAAATAAAGATACTGAGCTAACCACTCAAATGGAAATCAAGAAGCTAAAGAAATCCATACATGATCTAAAAGAAGAGATGCAAGGCATCAAAAATGAGCAATTAGAAGCAAGGGAGATGAAAAATAAAGTAGATAGCTTTGATAGCAGGTTAGACAATGCAGAGGAGAGAGTTTCCAGGGCTGAAGATAATTTAGTTATTATAGAGAAAGAACAGAAAATGAGTCAATCCAAATCTAGGAAAAATCAGAGAGCGCTTCAGGAGGTCCAAGATACAATTAGGAAGCCTAATTTAAGGCTAATTGGTATTGAGGAGGGTCTGGAGAAAGAGGTCAATGGTATTGGAAATATACTTCAGGGAATCATCTCAGAGAATTTCCCAAATATCCAGAAGGGCAGACCCATCTAGATACAAGATGCTTTTAGAACCCCAAACAGACCTGACCAGAAAAGAACATCCCACCGCCACATTGTAATCCGAACTGGATCAGTAGAAACCAAAAAAAGGATCCTAAAGGCAGCCAGGGAAAAGGGTTCAGTAACCTATAAAGGCAAACCAATCAGAATAACCCCAGATTACTCAGCAGAGACCATGCAAGCAAGAAGTGACTGGAAGCACATATGTCATGCCCTTAAGTCAAATAACTACCAACCAAGAATACTGTAGCCAGCTAAGCTCTCATTCATAACTGAGGGAACAATAAAAACATTCCATTCCAGGGAAAAGCTGCAACAATATGTCGCAACAAAACCAACACTACAGAGAATTCTGAAAGATGTTCTATACATAGAAAACCAAAATGCAATATAGCGAAAGAAATGGCACCTAAACAGCATACCACCTAAGGACCACAAGAACTGTCAAGACACAGGCCCAAATAAAAGCTTTTAAAAATGGTAGGACCTAATAAATATCTCTCAATCTTAACTCTCAATATCAATGGACTCAACTCTCCAATTAAACGGCATAGGCTGTCTAGTTGGATCAAAAAGCAAGAGCCGCCAGACTCAAAGGAACTTAGGCTCAATGGTTTCCCTCATTCGTCATAATCAGTAGAAACCTTTGGCTCTACTAGCAGAGATTTGCAATAGAGCAAAATCTTGATACATAAGGACATATAATGTGAAGCTAATTGAAAGGACCTCCAGGATAGTGAAACAAAAGCCATATAATGAATGATTGTTGTCCCTAATGTACTATGTTGTCTCTCATCTCCTTTGCTGTCCCTTGGTTTTCTCATATTGGTATAGTATCTCACTTTGTTATCTGATATATTGAACTTATTTGTATTTGGATATTTGAAATTTGATAGGGTGGGGGGTTTGGGGGGGGAGGGAAACGGGTACCAAGACATGTGAAAGGGTATCAATGTATGTGAATTAATGCACCTTCTACCTGGCAAATATCTAACCCTTTTATTAATTACAATAAAAAAAGAAGAAATAATTAGCATAGAGGAAAACCTTTGTCAGAAACCTCTAGGAAAAAAAAAAAGCAAGAGCCATCGTTCTGCTGTCTTCAAGAGACACATCTTACCCCCCAAAACAAGCATCTTTAGAAAGTGAGAGGTTGGAATAAACTCTATCAAGCTAACGGCCCCCATAAACAGGCTGGACTTGCCATCCTCATATCAGACAAAATAGACTTCAAACCAAAATTAGTAAGAAAAGACAAAGAAGGTTACTACATACTACTAAAGGGATCTTTCCTCCAGGAAGACATAACGATCCTAAATATTTACACACCCAATCCCGGAGCTCCAAACTTCATCAAGCAAACTTTACTTACACTGAAACCATACATATATCGAAATACAGTGATTGTTGGTGACTTTAACACACCACTTTCACCTATGGACAGATCAACAAGGCAAAAACTCAACAGAGAAACCTTAGAACTGAACAACTATATAGACCAACTAGATCTAACATACATCTGCAGAATATTCCACCCAGCAACAACACAATATACGTCTTTCTCAGCAGCACATGGAACATTTTCCAAAATAGATCACATCTTAGGCCATAAAACAAACCTGGACAGATTCAGAAACACAGAAATTATTCCATGCACACTCTCTGACCACAAAGGCATCAAACTGGAACTGAACACACATCTCCACCAACGAAAACCCTGTAACTCATGGAGACTGAACAACACATTGTTGAATCACCAATGGGTCATCGAAGAGATCAGAACAGAAATCCAACAGTTTATGAAATTTAACAGTAAGGAGCACACAAAATACCAACTCCTTTGGGACACAGCAAAGGCAGTACTCAGAGGAAAATTTATAGCGCTAAGTGCCTACAACAGCAAGTTGGAAAAATTGCAAACCAACAACTTAATGTCCCACCTTAAGCTCCTGGAAAAAGAGCAACAAACCAACCCTAATCCCAGTAGAAGAAAGCAAATAATTAAAATCAAAGCAGAATTAAATGATTTGGAATCAAAAAAAAACTATAGAAAGAATCAACAAAACAAGGAGTTGGTTCTTTGAAAGAATTAACAAAATTGACAAGCCCTTAGCAAATCTTACCAAAAAAAGAAGAGAGCATATCGAAATAAACAAAATCGCAGATGAAAATGGTAATATCACGACAGAAATTACCAAGATCCAGAACATCATGAGGGAATACTTCTCAAACCTTTATGCCAACAAATTTGAGAATCTAGATGAAATGGATGAATTCCTAGCCAATATTAACATACCCACACTGAACCAAGAAGAACTAAGCCAACTCAACAGGCCTATTTCAAGCTCTGAAATAGAAATGGCAATTAGAGAACTTCCACCTAAGAAAAGCCCAGGGCCAGATGGATTCACAGCTGAATTCTATAAGGTCTTCAAAGCAGAACTCACACCAATACTCCTCAAGCTCTTCAACGAAATTAAAAATGAAGGTTCCTTACCAAACTCATTCTATGAAGCCAGTATAACCTTCATCCCCAAACCAGACAGAGATTCATCAAAGAAAGAGAACTATAGACCTATATCTTTGATGAACATCGATGCAAAACTTCTCAACAAAATACTGGCCAACCGTCTACAACAACTCATCAAAAAAATTATACACTATGATCAAACTGGATTCATCACAGGGAGGCAAAGCTGGTTCAACATACGCAAATCAATTAATATAATTCAACACATCAACAGGAGCAAGGACAAAAATCACATGATTGTCTCAATAGACGCGGAAAAGGCATTTGACAAGATCCAACACCCCTTTATGTTAAAAGCTCTGGAGAAACTAGGAATCCATGGAACATTCCTCAATGTAATAAAGGATGTGTATGACAAACCTAGTATTACACTTAATGGTGAAAACCTAAAGCCATTCCCTCTAAAATCAGGAACGAGACAAGGATGCCCACTCTCTCCACTACTCTTTAACACAGTACTACAATTCCTAGCCAGTGCAATAAGGCAAGAAGCAAGCATAAAGGGGATCCAAGTAGGGAAAGAGGAAATAAAACTATCCCTCTTTGCAGATGACATGATTCTGTATTTAAAGAATCGTATAGACTCTACTCCCAAGCTCCTTGAGCTGATCCAAAGCTTTGGAAGAGTAGCAGGCTATAAAATCAACCCTCAAAAATCAACTGCCTTCCTTTATGCCAACAGTGAGAGGAATGGGGCAATAATCAGGAAAGAAACTCCTTTCACAATAGCCTCAAAGAAAATAAAGTACCTAGGAATTAGCTTAACTGAGAATGTAAAGGACCTTTTTGACAAAAACTTTAAAACCCTAAAAAAGGAAATTAAAGCAGAACTAAGGAAATGGAAAAACCTCCCATGCTCCTGGATTGGAAGAATCAACATTGTGAAAATGACAATCTTGCCAAGAGCTATCTACAAATTCAACGCAATACCCATCAACATCCCAATGTCATTCTTTAAAGAAATAGAAGAGGCAATCCAAAATTTCATATGGAATAATAAAAGACCCCGTATAGCAAAAACACTTCTTAGCAGAAAGAACAGCGCTGGAGGAATTTCAATTCCAAACTTTAGACTCTATTACAGAACTATAATTCTCAAAAGAGCTTGGTACTGGCACAGGAACAGGCCTGAAGACCAATGGAATAGAACTGAGGACCCAGATATTAAACCACAGACCTATGGCCACCTAATCTTTGACAAGGGAGCCAAAAAAATAGAATGGAAGAAAGACAGCCTCTTCAACAAGTTGTGCTGGCAGAACTGGTTAAACACCTGCAGAAAACTAAAGCTGGATTCCTTCTTTGTCACCTTGCACTAGAATTAAATCCAAATGGATCAAAGACCTGGAGGTAAAAGCTGACACACTGAAAACTCTACAGGAAGGAATAGGAGATATACTAGGCCTCCTTGGCACAGGTTGAAACTTTCTTAATAAGGACCAAGAATCACAAAAAATTAGAGAAAGGCTGGATAAGTGGGACTGCATTAAACTACAGAGCTTTTGCATGGCAAAGGACATAGCTACTAAACTAATCAGGAAGCCTACAGAGTGGGAGAAGATCTTCACCAACCACACAACGGACAAAGGCCTCATATCTAAAATATATCAACAACTCAAAAAATTGAATCACTCCAAAACTAACCTCCAAAGTAACAACCATCCCATTAAAAAATGGGCCAAAGACTTAAAGAGAGCCTTCTCTGAAGAAGAAACAAAAATGGCCTATAGACACATGAAGAAATGCTCAACATCTCTGGTCATAAAAGAAATGCAAATCAAAACAACTCTAAGATTCCACCTCACTCCAGCTAGAATGGCCAGGATCAGGAAAACGAATGACAACAGATGCTGGAGGGGATGTGGCCAGGAGGGATCACTACTACACTGTTGGTGGGAGTGCAAACTCGTCCAACCACTATGGAAAGCAGTGTGGCAGTGCCTCAAAAGGCTAAACATAGAACTCCCCTATGACCCAGCAATTCCACTACTTGGCATTTACCCAACCACCCAGAAACAAGGACATACTAAACCCACTAGCACAACAATGTTCATTGCAGCACTATTCACCATAGCAAAGATATGGAACCAACCTAGATGTCCCTCAGTTGATCAACAAGATGTGGTATTTGTACACAATGGAATTCTATGTAGCTGTCAGAAAGAATGACATTGCTCCATTTGTTAGGAAATGGAAAGACTTAGAAAAGATCATATTAAGTGAAGTAAGCCAGACTCAAAGGAACTTAGGCTCAGTGGTTTCCCTCATTCGTCATAATCAGTAGAAACCTTGGGCTTTGCAATAGAGCAAAATCTTGATACATAAGGACATATAATGTGAAGCTAATTGAAAGGACCTCCAGGATAGTGAAACAAAAGCCATATAATGAATGATTGTTGTCCTTAATGTACTATGTTGTCTCTCATCTCCTTTGCTGTCCCTTGGTTATCTCATATTGGTATAGTATCTCACTTTGCTATCTGATATATTGAATTTATTTGTATTTGGATATTTGAAATTTGATAGGGAAGGGGGGAAAACCAAGACGGGTGGGGAGTGTGGGGGGGGAGCGAAACGGGTACCAAGACATGTGAAAGGGTATCAATGTATGTGAATTAATGCACCTTCTATCTGGCAAATATCATGTAACCCTTTTACTAATTACAATAAAACAAATAAAAATCCTTATACTAGGCCAACAAAAAAATCATTATACTTGAGATTTCAATCATAATGCTTGATAAATTGTGAATGTCGGGATTCCCAATATTACATGCGAAGAGTCGTGTAGCAATCTTTTGCCTCCCATTATCCATGAAATGGGAGTACTAAAAAAAAAAAAACAACTTATCACAAGAGGTATTTAAACATCATGGCAGTGGAGGAAGACCAAATGATCTAAAGAGAAAGAAATGTACCCTTTCCTACCTGCTTCAGGTGGACTTCTTCACAACTTCCTTTGTAACAGCGAGAGGAGCTTATAGAGCTTCATTCTATGAAGCAGCAAGAAGCCTTGCCATAGCTAATCTATGACTTTCAATTTTTATATTTCTTGAAGACTGTTTCTCCTTCCTTCCTTCTTTCCTTCCTTCCTTCCTTCCTTCCTTCCTTCCAGCCTTCGTTTCTTTCTTCCCTTCCTCCATCTCTTTCTGTCTCTCTTTCTCTCCCTTCCTTCCATCCATCCTTTCTGTCTTTTTTTTTGCCAGTCGTGGGCCTTGAACTCAGGGCCTAAGCATTGCCCTTGGACTTTCTCAAGGCCAGAGCTCTACCGCTTAAGCCAAAGCACCACTTCTGACTTTTTTCTATATATATGGTAACCGAGGAATCAAACCTAGGCCTTCCTGTATGCTAGGCAAGCACTCTACCACTAGGCTAAACTCCCAGGCCCCATCATTTCTTTCTTTTTTGCTTAAGGTTGGCACTCTACTGGAGCTACACTTTCACTTCTGGATTTGGGGTGGTTAATTGGAGATAAGTGTCTTGTGGACTTTCCTGTCTGGGTTGTCATTGAGTTATGATACTCATTTCTCAGCATTCTGAGCATCTAGGATTACTTACACGAGCCACCAATATCCAGTGAAGAATGGATCTGTGACCAGTTTTAGAGACATCAGTAGCAGCAACTGAAGCTTCTTCGTGAGAAGTCTAGTTCCCAACATAACAGAGCCTGTTCTTCAAATTAAACAACACTAGCCTCAGTCAAGAAGTGGAAGTTCCAGCTGGCACAGGATTGGAGCACTCATGCTAGATTTGGCCATTATTAAGAATTGGTCATTAACAGTGACAAAATGAGAGGTATCAACCTACAACAGAAGAGTAGATATAAAGGTAAGAGGATCACTAGCATGGAAAAAAAGAAAGAGCCAGGCTTTAGAATACCCTTATGGAGCTTTTGTTACAAAGGAAATTTATCTGTGTTCAGTTTCACATATTGTACATAAAATATATATTGTCAAGTGAAGGAAGAAGAAGAATGAGAAGAAAAGATTGTGGGTATCCCCTGTGCCTTCACATCCTGTTACCATTCCAGTTGGTAAAGCTTTTGAAGGAATGACTGATGCCTTCCTTGTGTGAGCACTGTTGAAACTTGCCGCAATGTATAGTATCATAAGTCCTCAATATTTTCTAAAATCCAAGTGAAGCTATGCACTTCCTAAGAGAACCGAAGACAATCCTCATATTTAATCTGCCTTGAGAGTAGACAAAGGATAGTGTTCCTCCTTACTCACGTGAAAGAGGCATCTTGAAAAGTCAGGTGTGAGTGTGTGTGTGTGTGTGTGTGAGTGTGTGTGTGTGTGTGTGTGTGTGTGTTTGTTTTTATTGGGCTTTGAGACATAGAATGAGAAATATCACCTTGGGGCATGCCCTCTCCCTCAGGTAACATCCACTGTGATCCTTGAATGCTTTATTGAGCTTTTTCTCTTCCATGACACTCTTTTGTTGCTAGCAGCCTTTGCAGGCCCACTGCAACTGGCTTCTCCTTGGAGGAGAATTTTCTCCTCATCTTAAGAACACTGAGGCTGGTTGTCTCCTCTGGTTCAAAATCCACTTTCTCCTTCGGTTGCTTCTTCCTTTTAGGAGAGTGTGTGCTGCCTGCCGCCAGCTGTTCTCTTCAACATCACTATGAAACAACTCCTCCCTCCCTTCCTTCCTTCCTTCCTTCCTTCCTTCCTTCCTTCCTTCCTTCCTTCCTTCCTTCCTTCCTTCCTTTCTTTCTTTCTTTCTTTCTTTCTTTCCTCCCTTCCTCCCTCCACCCCCCACTCTCTATTTCTTTCTTTCTTCTCTCCCTCCTGCCCTCCCTCCCTCCCCCCCTCTCCTTTCTTTGGAGAAAGAAACAGAGGGTTCTGGTTCTTCCATCTTGCTTTCCTGAGGCTTTTGCTTTTTTCCTTTTTTTTTGGATTCTTGTGGATTTCCTCATTCTTATCTGGAATGCTACTGCTATTTTCTGGAGATGCCTTGCCAAATGCAGCCAATTTCTTCTTTTCTTTCTTTAAGCATTTCCTCCCCCGTTTCTCAAGCTTCCTGGTAACTGCAGAAGCTGCTTTCTTTGCCTGATTCCCAGATGTGATTTTTGAGGACATTAAATGAAATATGACCCTTGTTTTTTTATTATCTTCATTGTTTTCCCCAAATAATAGTGGAAGGAACAAGTACAGATAAACAAAAATAATTTGCAATACTCTGGTTTCTCTTCAGATTGTATAAATCTTTCCCCTTTTACAAAAATAAGTTTCAGCAAGTGCTCTTCTTAAATTAAGCTTGAATTTGTTTTTGAGCACAGGAAGAAGGCTTTGAAGAAAATTTGACAAGGCTTGCAAAATTATTATGACAAAAGGTATTCTTCAAGGGTAGGAACAGTTATCAAAGGACAGAAGACTTCAGGAGTACAAAACAGAAGGAAAAAGACCCGAAAATGTCAAAGATTTGTGCATCTTTAGGAAACTTCAGGCAGTTTACAATACCTACAGGTCACTTGCTGGAGAAAGGCCATTCTTAAAAGTAGAAATTAGATCATAAAGGTTCGAAAGTCATAGTAAGGAATATACATGTGTTAGATCAGATATAATTGATCAGAAGAGCAACAAAACTACCATAATAGTTGTAAAAAAAAAGTCCCACTAGAATTTGTAGCTTATTTCTTATCTGTTGTTGGTACTAAAAGACTACACTGAGACTTTGATTTCATTATCATTTAAGGTTGTTTTTTAGGGGCCTAAGAAGGCTAAACAGTGCATTTGGAAATTCCTCTCAACACTTTTGCTTCTTTTATGCCAGTGTGGTAATGTAAAAATTTCTTTTTCAATGTATTCTATAGTATAAAAAGTTCTTGACTATCATTGATTGTATGTAATAAGTTGGGAAAGAATGCATGATATTGGATGAAGTGATGCTGCAAAGAATTTAATGGTGTAATGAAGAGATTCTAATGAAATAGAAGGATAAATTTCAGATTTATTTTTAGTTAATACAGAGGGATCTTGATAACTCTGGGTGCTGGGGTGAGAGTAATTGTCCAAAGATGGACAGATGATAGATAGAGATAGATAATCTAAACAAGTAAATAAACAGATAGATGATAGATAGAGGGTAGGTAGATAGATTGATAAATACATAGATTGGTAGAGAAACAGGATAGATAGATAAGGTTTCTGACTTTGGTAACAGGGTATTTAAAGTGTCTCTACTCACATTTAAAGATTGTAAACTGAGGAATTGATTGGAAACTCGATTTAATAAAATTCAACTAACCCTAGAAAATACATTTAGGGTTCAGTATCCAGGTAAATATAAGATTCTAGAACCCAAAAATGGAGAGTTAGAGTAAAGATGTAGTTGTGAAAATTATATGCACAGTTTTTGCCTAGAAGAAATTTTAACAATACAGAAATGATCGAAAAAAATGCACCAGGACACTGTGCTAGCTGGGCAAGCATGAGATGGAAAAAGAGAGTAAAATCCAAGTAAAAATCTCAGAGATTGGAGTCAGCCAGCAAGGTATGCGAGTTTAATACTTCTGAAGTAGTGCCATCCTGGATAACAAAGTCAGAAGGGTATGAATGGTTAATGGAACATGGAATTGAAGTTAACTTGATTTGAATAAGTCCATAAATTCTAAAATCAAGGTGTTGGATAGGTCAACCAGGTTGATACTGAAGTTGAACAATGGATAGACAGGGAAGGCATCTGAATCTTCTAGGCCAGCTTCTTCTACTAATGTGGAGAAATCAAGAATCCATTAAATGGCAGTTTAATAGGTTAAGAGTTTTATATTCTTGTTAGTCACTGGTATAATCATAGCTACTCAGGAGGCTCAGACCTATGGATAGGGGTTCAAAGTCAGACCAGACAGCAAAGTCATGAGACACATCATCAAAAAGGCCAAAGTGGATCTGTAGGTCAAGTGGTAAAGATCTAGCCTTCAGTGATAAAGTGAGTGCTCAGACAGCACTCAGATCCTGAGTTTAAGCCTGAATACTGGTATGCATAAACATACACACACAGTATTATATAGTTTTATATGTAAATATATTGGATGATGGCCTAGAAACAATAGAGAGAGGAGAACTAGGATTAGCTAGGATTAGGCAAACAGCAAACATACCCAGTACAGGATACTTGGAAGAGTTCTTCTCTCTTATTCCAGACTAGATCTAGATAATGTAAAAGTTGTGTCCAGTATTTCCTAATGAAAAGGAAAATATATATATATATATATATATATATATATATATATATGCTTGTTTGCTGAAGGATGGTATGCCAAGAAGTTACATGGGAAAGATTTAGGATGAAAAGATTTTGTGAGCTTGATTAGTAAGTGTACATTGAGTTTTATTTTAACATAAAGTACATGACTTTTGATGTTGAAGACTTACTTACACACACCTAAACTCGGACAAGTATACCAGCCTCATAGCAAGAATCATGAGCATTATTCTAACATAGGATGATAAACTGAGATGATCAAGGGAAGAGGGAGTATTTAAACACAAGTAGTAGGGGCTGGAAATGTAGCTCAGTGATGATGCACTTTGCTAGCATGCAAGAGTCCCAGGAATCCATCTTTAACACTGTAAGGAAAACAACCCACAACTTTAAACTGTTGTTGCCTTTTCTCTTCTAAAAAGAGGTTTTATAAGCCAAGTAGATCAAATGTATTACAGCTGAGAGCTGATAATCAAAGTGTGAAGCCATGCAGTCAGACAAATCCAGGAGAATCTCTCTAATTAACCAGAAAATGTCAGACATGAATGCAAAAGCTGACCTGAAATGTATCTGAGTTCAAGCCCTATTACTGGCATAAAACAAGAAAAGTTATATTAGAGAAAGAGACACAGAGAGAGACATGAGACAGGGAGAAATGTCAGACAGAGAAATAGAGAAACAGACAGACAGACAGACAGACAGACAGACAGAGACAGAGAGAGACAGAGAGAGACAGAGAGACAGAGAGAGACAGAGACAACAGAGAGAGAGAGACAGAGACAGAGAGACACAAAGAGACAAACAGAGAGACAGAGAGACAGAGAGACCTCTGAGACTTAACACATGAAGTTGTCTTAACTATATCTTAATTAGGGCACCAATTGTATCACATTCTATTACGTCATTATAAATATATATTAGTGTTTTGTGCTTATACTACAATCAAAGTTCAGTGCAGAATTCAATGCTTTATTTTTCTTAGTTTGGTTGCTCATAGAATTTAAAGAACCTATCCCTTTCTCTTTAAATAGCATGAATTTTACTTGAGTTGTTACTTTCAGGAAAGTTATCATACCTTGCTTTCAGAAGAATTAATTTAATGTTGCCAGCATGAGATACCTACAGGAGAACAACATTCATAAATAGAATCCAAAAACCACTTTCAGTTACTAAGAGCTTCTAGTTTTATGTTTCTTTAAACTTTTCAGGAGATATAGAGAGCCCAAAGAGAAAGAACTAAAGAGAGAAATTGAGGAAAGGCTACTTTCCCTTTGTTTTCAGTGAGCATCCTATGTTAAATTTAGGATTTTTAGAACCTGGCCCCTGATGTTCTGACAAATAGCACAAATCCAACTTTGTCACTGTCCTGTAGGGAGTATTGTTAACATTATCCAAATAGCTCTCCAACTGTCTGATTTATTTGCTTACAGAGAATGTGTGTACCTGGCCTCCTGAGGAAGCTGCATATCTTGAATTTGGGTGCCATGAAAATAATAACAGTTTGAGAGAAAATGAAATAGGCTATAAAGAGAAGGAAAATGGAATATATAAACTATTGTACAGTGTCATGTTCATTTTCAGTACTATATAAAATAATGAAAATGTTTTTCGATAACCTTTGTTGATTTTTATAATGCAAAAAGACAATGAAGGTTTTAAGCAAGAAAAAAAAATCAGTAAATGTATTTTCAACTTTTGACTCAGATTTTTGCATTAGCATCCATCCCTAAGTTCAAATTAACTTTGGCTCCTAAAATACAACACTTTTGAGATAAAGGATCCTCTCTCTGTCTGTCTGTTTGTGTCTCTCTGTCTGTCTCTCTCTCTGTCTCTCTCTGTCTCTCTGTCTGTCTCTGTCTGTCTGTCTGTCTCTCTCTCTCTCTCTCTCTCTCTCTCTCTCTCTCTCTCTCTCTCTCTCTCTCTCTCTCTCTCTCTCTCTCTCTCTCTCTCTCTCTCCTATCTTTAGAAACTTCCAGGGTTTGAGTACAAGGACTATCTGCATCTTAAAACAACCATATGTGGGTGGAAGCAAGCAATGAAGCCGAAGTTCTATTTCTTTTGTTTGTTTTCTTAGTTTTACACTTTACATTTGAGGAAATTAAAGAAAGATTGAGGAAGCGTTCCTCAAAATGGTTTGGCTTTTAATGGATGTTTTCCCAATAATACTTTTTCTTCCCTAGAAATGCTTTGCAAACTCTCAATCTACAGAAATAAAGTGGGAAGATAAAATAGAACGATACCCTTAATAGCATACATAGCATACATAGGAAATTGTTTTGGCCATTGTTTTTGGAAACTAGAGTAGATCAAAGGGAATTGAAGTCAAATAGGACAAACAAATACTTAAGTGACTGGAGTTCACGAGTAGATTGAAAGTAATCAATATGCCAAATCTTTGAAATGTTCATTAGTAGGTCAGGCTTATGTTAATTAGATCTCTTTCTCTCAGATACATAGAGCAAAAATATCTCCCAAATGTAACCCATTCCTAGCACACCATCAAAAGGGATTGAAGAAGTAGGTAACTTAGATATATTTGGGGGAGGATATTGTCAGAAATGAGGTAAGACAAAATTGGGCCATTATTTGCAATCTGTATTGCTCACCTGTCAACATCTTTTTATGTGGTTGGTCCTATACACATAATACCGAGAAGGAATTACACAGCCAGAGGGTGCAATTCTCCATGGCTTTGAAACAGTTATCAGTACTGTTTCCATGATAACTGTGAAGGAAGTCAAACTGACTCCCTACAGTCAGGCATTAAGTAGCATAGAGATCTTACCATCAATATCCCCATTGGGGGAAAGCTTGTCATCTAAATATGAAATAGCAACACAATATGGCAAGCTTGTATTTGGGTAGATGTGTAGATGAATATTATAGAAATATCCTACCTAACTTCTAATGTTAGTTAAAAAAGGAATTTTGAAGAAGATGTCATTTGCTCCCGAAGTATATGAGGTAGCTAAGCATACCAGAACATAAATGAACAAAAGATAATTTTTATTTAGATCGAAGAGTGCTAGAATACATGAAATATTCAAGTCTGAGATATTTAAATTCTTAAACCAGAAATTATCTAGTGGAAATAGGCAGTGAATTGCTGGATGAGGTGCAAGGGATAATTGAGTAGAAGGACTGGGTGTATAATTGAACCATTGGAATATTCAGCGGAAGTAGTGTGATAGAAATCACCAGCAAGGAACAATAAAGTTGAAAATGGAAGGAAGGGGACAGTCAATAGTCTAGCTAATGGTTCTGGGAAGAGGTTTATAATGGCCTCTATTCTGCCAGTGCATTTGACATTTCCTAGCTCTATTCAATGTCTCCACATAGAAGTCAGAAAGTTTTGCAAAGTATAGCCAATTTCAGGGAAATTTCTTTCCTTTGCCTCCAATGTAAATCTTAGAAGTAAGAAATCTCAAATTTTAGAATGTCTAAGCTCATATCTCTGACCTGTTTCATGATCAATAGATGAACTCAAATACTAAGTAACCATTGGAAATTTTCTCCACCCAAAAACAAAGGAACCAAAAAGGAAGAAACAAAACATGGAACTATATTTGTGGTCCTAGAATAGTCTCTGTTCAATAGTACAAACCTCATCCCTCAAATTCTGCCGAGCTGTGAAAAAATTCAGTCTACATCAGTCAAGGTTCAGTGAGAGAAACAGGGCTTTATGAGTACTTCGGGAATAAGGGATATATTATAGGAATTTGACCTAACACACAAGTAAAAGAAGCTTAAATTAAAGGTCTACAAGGGGGAATTAAAAAGTAAGAGTCACAAACCAATCTACCAAAGCACTGGAATAAGTGAAAAAGTCTGTTTCCTTGGATTACTAAGGAGCTGAATACATTTGAGCACAGAATGAGGAAGCTAATGGAGAGGTGTAGGGAAAACTACCGCTCCAGAGTGTCCACTAACTCTGTGCACCAAAGGCCAACTAAATTAGTTTGGGGGCCCAGGGCTACTAGAATATTACCCAATAGTAATATATGCAATATTGGTATGGGGCAGAGGAAGAATAGAAAAGTGACCCCTGTATCTACTGGGAATGCATGCATCTGTCTGTAGCTGTTGATGGCCACACTCATCACCCGAGATTACAACCACTGCCTCACCATGGCATCACATCCCACACAAAATCCACATTCTCTTTGGTCAAATCTAACATAGAATTATATAGGTAGGGTTTCTGGGAAATGAAGCTCTCAGTGTAAGCAAATTCATCTAGTACAATTTGTTCCTTTAATCTTGATAGCCATGCACACCTATTAAAAAATGTATTTCAGGCTGGGCACAGTGGCTCACACCTGTAATCCCAGCTTCTCAGGAGGCTGAGATCTGAAGATCAAGGTTCAAAGCCAGCCTGGGCACAAAAGGACCTGAGTCTTTTATCTCCAATTAATCTCTAGAAAATGGGAAGTGGGGCTTGGCTCAAGGGTAAGATGGCAGCCTTGAGCTGAAGAGCTCAGGGACAACGCCTAGGCTGAGTTCAAGCCCTATGACCCACAAAAAAAGTATATTTCACCCAAATAAAGTTTTCTGTATGTTCTTATTCTGCTTTTCATCCTAAAGCTATTCTCCAGATAATAAAAAATATGCCAGTTCTTAGCCAAAGTAGGAAAACTGGTTCACACTACTATAAATTTAGCTATGCAGCATTCCTTTTGTGCTCTTTAGTAATTTAAATTCCAAGGCATAGGGTTAACAACTACTTATATATCTTATGCTTAATATCCTGAGACATGAGTAAAAGACAAAAAGCTGGTATACATATGAATTCCTATAAAAATGAAAACATTAAATATACCTACATCAAGCCACAGACAAATCATAATTATTGTGATTCTTTAACACATAATTCTTTTCATAGATATTATTTGTGATTATCTTTTTATTAGTCTCTTCATAGTCAACAAACATTGGCTTGGGAATTTAAGACCTTAAATATGCTAATCAAATTCTCTACCACTTGTTGGCACATACCTACAGGTCAGTCTGTGACTCCTGTATTCTTGGAGCATTTGTGTCTGCTCTTAAGATTAGAAGCAATGGGAGATGCTGAGAATGGGTTTGAAGGCAAGTCAGCATTTCTCTGAAAATGACTGATACTAGGAAAGGTCTATAATAGATTCCTCCTAAAAGAAGAGAGGAATCTTGGGCAGCGGAGAAAGGATTGCTTCCATTGACAAAGCATGTGGCAAGTGCGGCTTGTCACAGTGAGGCGAAGATAGACTGAGCATCTGTCTGTCTGTCGGTTACAGCCTCTTACCATCTGTCTGACTATAATCCTTCTCTAAAAGTAGTAGTTGGTGCTGCAGTCCTACCTGCAGAATCTGACAGCAATTAATCTTGTGGCTGTTTCTCATCTAGACTTATGCAAGCAGGTAGACTCAGGGAAGCAGTTTTCCAATTTAACAAAATTGAAAATAGCACAGTCCAGTAGCAGGTTCAAATCTTAGTCTCTGAACAATTTTCTTCCCTTATAAACTAGTTAGATTCACTTTCTCTCCTGAGGATCTGCTGAGAGAAAAAGTAACAATTCAATCCCCTAAGGTGAAATTAGGCAAGGAAACTCAGGAAGGAGGGGTTTCTCACTGATAAAGTATTGTGCACATCTAGAGATTTTAACCTCCACTGTGCCCTTGCTTCTTTCTTAGTGTTCATGGTAAATATGAATGCTATCAAAACTTTGATCTCTAAAGATGGGACTATATTTGCTCAGATTACTAAAGTGTGTATTGCATTTTGGATATTTGTGCTACAGAGAGAAGAGGGCCGATACTGGTTGACACCATAAACAATAGCTGTTAGAATAGTAAATTGCTGTTTAAGATTAAAAGATTCAGTGAATCATATGAATGTATATTATATATTTTTTTACATTGTCTCAGGAAATTCATGGTAATTCCCTAGTACAGAGACAGGATACTAAATAATTCTCAGTGTCTGAATATCCAATGCCAATATCCAAGGTCAACGAATGAAAATGAAAATGAGAATGTTTTCTAGCCTTTTTTTCCCATTTGTGGGGGCTTAATTGAACTCTGGGCCTTACACTTGAGCAAGCACTTTACCATGTGAGCCATGCCCCCAGTCCATTGTGCTTCAGTTATTTTCCAGATCCACTCTTTTATATTTGTCTGGGGCTAGTCTTGAACTACATCCGTACACCTTTTTCTCCAGAGTAGCTGGGATTTTACAATCACACTGACCTAGCATTAGCATTCTGGAGTATGCTTCATCAATTACAATATAGGAGTTTAACCTGAATGTATTATCATACTTGGCACATATTAGTCAATCATACATCCGATCTTGAGGCCTGGTTGCATAGATCAAATAGAATCATTATAGAATATTAAAGACAAATTCTACAAACCAGGAGAAATTTGTTCTTGTTACTGTAGTGGTGATGGTAGTCAGAATGACAGTGCTTTTTTTAAATTTTACTTCACTTTTGTTATACTCATTTTTCCCACTAGTGATAATTATAGCCACCATGGCATGGCAGTAAAGCTGAGAACTGACCTGTAGATATTGTAAGATGCTAATTCCTATGTAAGATCTTCTAGAACATTCATATATGGAGCTTGATAAATTCTCTCTTCTTCTTAAGGGTATTCAGATTTCCCCAACTTAAATCATTTAAATTCATTCTGTTTCCTATTACTAATTTTGTCTAAACTTCTATTTTGAAGTTTGCCTTTTGTTTCATAATTTTCATACCTGTAAGAGTATAAAGAATCATTCACAGCTCACTCAATTCCTCCAAGTCTCTTCTCTGCATCCATTCATGTCAAAGAAGGTTCTTACCTATATGTTCTTTAAAACAAGTCCTTTGTGCCACAGTCTGGAAGAGACAGGCATTTTCTCTGCTCATTTGCTCTGTTGAGTTTCCCTCTGTATTTCTGCTTCCTCTTGCTTGCAGCGATGTTGAGGAAGGGTGAACAACTGTGCCTTGCCAACTCCTCCCTAATAATTTCTTCCAGTTGCAGGCCTTATCCTGTCTGCTTTAGGGAATCCAGTGCCCTTGCATGTGCCCTGCAGAGCAGTGGTTGGATATCTTTCTTGTGGTTACTGCTGTCAGACTTTCCAGGAGAAAAGTGTTTCCAGATCTTTTCAGACTTTCCAGATCTTCACTTGGGTCTCTCTGAACCTGTGCAATGCAAATTGACCTTTGTATTGTGCTTCACTTGAGTGCAAGTAGTTCCAAGAGGCCATAACACCACAGTGACCTGATTTCATTAAGTAACTCTGAGCAGGTTAAGTAAACCTGAATAATGGCCACTCCACTTTCCAAAGGATGTGGTTTCCCTGTTGTTCTTTAATTCGTGATACTCAGTACTCATAATGCTTCCTATCTTGCCAACACTTATCTATAAAATATGAAATGGTTTGCTATTGTAAAATACACAGATTATTTCTAGTCTATCAGTGTTGGGGAAGTGTAAGTAAACATAAATAAACTAGAAATGATTAAAGTGAAAAAGAGTCAGGGCTAGGACTCAAGTGCTAGAATGCCTGCCTAGCAAGTGTAGGCCCTGGGTTCAATATCCCAGCAGCAGCAAAAACAAAACAAAACAAAAACCCATCCTTATATCTGAACATGAACTACTATGAACATATTCTGTAGTTGTATACATGTCACTGACATTTGGGACAGGTGAAAACAAAACATAATACACGTTTTGAAACAAATTATGTATTACTCTTTCTTTGCTATATGAAATACTAACCCACAGATTATACTTAAGCCAAGAATAACTGATTCCACTAGTTAAAAATGTAAGTATTAGAAATTTTCTTTGTACAGTGATCTACATTAGAATAAAATCAGAGGACAGTCTACCTCCCTCCCTATGCCAGCCCCAGGGCTTGAACTTAGGGCCTGGACCCTGTCCCTGAGCCTCTTTGTGCTCACGGCTGGCACTGTACTACCTTAGCCACAGCACCACTTCTGGCTTTTACAGAGTGGTTTGTTGGAGATCAGAGTCTCATGGACTTTCCTGCCTAGGATGGCTTCAAACCATGATCCTCAGAGTCAGCCTCTGAGCAGCTAGGATTACAGGTGGGAGTCACCCACTGGTACCACCAGCGCCCCAGGCTGGGTAAGACTTTTAAGACTAATAAAATCACTTCAATAAAAAAAAATTGCCACATGTTAATCTCCCCCCTGAATTACATTTCAGGGAAAAGTCCTAACAAGTACTGCTGCTTTCTAAAGGCTATCCACACCCATGATGAAAATTCCATAGATCAAAATGCATTGAAGAAAGAGTGAGTAATAACCACTGAGGAGAGAAACCTGTGGAATAAATCTATTTAATTGCATATTTAAGATAAGCTCTGCTGCAGGAGTGGGGGGGACCTCAGCCCAATGCATCACCCCAAACCCAGTAACCCCAGTGTCAGTGAGCTGTGTGAGTTATCTCTATGGGTTGTAAATTGGGTCCCCTTGGTGACCAGTTAATGCTTTCTGTATTCACGGCAATATTTCTGTTTTTTTACAGCCACCAGGGCTCTTTGGCAACATAAAAATTGAAAAATAATTTTTAGCAATCACACCGTGCCAATTTTTTATAGTTAAAGGGGCTCATTTAAATTGGAAAACCTGCTAGTCTGAAATTTTCATCTGAAGGATTACCACCAGCCAGAGCTACTTGTCTGATGAGAGTTTCACATGGCTTATCTAATGTGAAATCTCCATGTGGTATATAGTTTCATTAAACGGTGATCAAGAATACATTAGTTCAAAACAAGAAAAGGCAATGGAGCTTAATCCGCCAGGCATCTTGGCGCAACAACTTTAAAAGAGTTATTGAAGTGAAACAATTTGAGAATTAAAAGTCTTCCACTTATACAAGAATCCTGTCAAAAGCTGAAAAGTCAGCCTCACTTTTTTTTCCCCTGTTTTCTGTTTGTATACCAAAAAGGGGGGAAAGAAGCCCCTGAAACAATATTTTGAATGCTGCAAAGGGCATAAAATACATGTATCAGTGAAATACACTAATCCATTAAAAAATAGATTTATCAAGATTAAAAAAATAATGGTTTGTAGATAATGCCCAAATAAACAGAGAAATGAATCTCGAGAGAAGAAAATTCATGAAGAAATAAGTATCGGTACAATGGAATAAAAGCTGAGATGTATATGGCCATAAATGTAACACATGCTAGGGGTTTAAAGACAATAGATGATGCTAGCTCCTCCCATGTAAGAAATGATCATTGTAAATACAGTTTGGCAACAGATATTGGAATATACTTCAGATTAAGATATGAGTCTACCAAAAGTGATCCCAATTTTACCTTTCAATGTGTAGCTATTAATAATAGCAAAAACAATTTGATCTTCTTTCTCTATTGCAGTGATGTAAAATAGAGTGATAATCGAACAAATGTTTGAAAAAACTAATTTAATATGTAGTGTTGACACTGACAGTATTCTAACCATTTTCATCCATTAGCACTTGATGAAAAATGTATTAGCTTATGTCAGGAAATCTCAATTCCCAGTGCCAAAGATTTGACAATTTTCTCATATGCTTTAACAGAAGGGGAAAAACAGTGATTTTTTAAAGGTGTTGTTTGTAGTATATTTTGAATGAAGTCTTTAAAAATGTGTTATATTGGACTGTAGGTAAGAAAAGACAAACTGTTTTTTTTCAGAGTTTTATTGTAGTACATTAGAAAAATTACAATCATTTGAACTGAGCAGATCAGCTTCTGGAAACGTCTGCCACTGAAAACTTATTTTCTTTCTGCTTGCTATTCAACTTGGATTTAAAGATACTATAAAGTGCATACATCCCTTCATTTTTCTATTAGTATATTTCAACCTTAGTCTTGAAGGAGCTGTGTCTAATGCTGCAAAAATATTTCAGGTTATGTATTATTTAATTGGAGCTCTCTTGGGAAAAGTGATATATATTCCATGGCAACACTGCAAGTGAGAAATATTTTTTAAATCTCAAACAATAAATATTACTTATTTGGCACTTATCTCTTCCTTTTCTAATCATAATGGCACAATTTTTTAAAAATCATGGCTACTTACCCTTGTCTTTCATAAAAACATCAACATTTTAGCAGTTTTATGGTCACAGAACTTACTATTCTTTATAATGTTCCCTTGTTAGCTGGTGTAGCTGCTAAAAAATATAATACAGCATGGAGATTTCATAAGCAGTCACTTCTTTGTTTCACCCTTGTCATTTGCGTTTTGTATTTCCCTATTTTGTTGTTTGGGTAGCCTTTCAAAGACATGAATGAAGTTCTTGTAGTTGGCAGTGAGAGTAAGCCACACAGAATTTAGGCACTCCCTAAATTCAATTAGAGCTGAGCTAAAACACAGAGTATATTCCTGTATGGATGCTGTTATAACCTCTACTAATATAGTTCAAAGCCGTCAAGCACCAGTGGTTCTCTGAGACATAAAAAAGTTTGTATTAAAAACCACTGAACAGTACAAAAGTGGGAACAATACATATAAATTAAATTTGATGCTCAACTTTATAAGCACCTTTCCTCATAAACCATGGCCTAGGTTTACATGCATCCCATGTAGCGGTAAATACAAGGCTTCTAACTGGGTATGGGCACATTTTCAATGCTCCTACTGTGATTTTTCTTCCCTTGATTAAAAAAGAAAATAGGGATTTTTATCCTAAACACTAATGTCTTTTACATTCCTTGTTTCATAGGTGCCTTTTTAAAGGACATTGGTGATCTGAATGGCAATATTTACCGTTGTCTACACTGGAGTGCTTCTCCACTGAGCGCTCCTCTTGTGTATTCAGTGACAAATGGCAATCACTTTATCATTTATCTTATGACAAATAGCAGATTCAGCCACAAACTGCTGGCTGTAGCAAACTTACAGGATGAAGTTCTTTATTGTTTATGGTTTGTGCGTTGATGTATTCATGCCTTGTTTATTTGTGAAATGAACAAAAATCAGTAAGCAGGCATGAACACAAATTTGGCCACGCAATCAATTGTACTTTTTTTCCCCCTTCCTCTAGTCATCCAAGGGCCTTACAAGGAAATTCGCTGAACTAGGTCTAAGCTGTAAGCTGCCTTTAGAGGGAAAAAAAAAGTCATTAGAGGATGCACCAAATTGTGACATTATGCCCTTAAGCCAAAATAACATTGAATGGAGTTCCTACCTCGCATTAACCTCCCGAATAAGGGTCTTAAATTTGATAGCAAGCTATTGTCATAGAGGAGTGGCAGAGGCCAAGAGTGGAAGGAAATTACCCCCACTAACTCTCACAATTTAAGCAATATGCTAAAGTTTCTGTTCTTTGTTTCATACAGTTAAAGGGAAATTTGCAGATCAACTTGGTGCATCTTTGTAATTTCCACCTGAATTTTACACAGTGGCTTGTGCTTGGATTGCATGAATTCTTAAGATTATTACTAATTTAGCCCCTCTCATTGATAGGTAAGGAAATGTTGGAATCAGTCACCTTCTAGAACACATTTGAAATTCAGATGCATGGTTCTGGATCATAATAATAGTGTGCATTTAGAAAAAATTCTGTCAGCACAACAAAGAAAATATAAATTCTCATTTTAAACCTGTTGTTTTTCTGAATCCTTGTGTGACTAACCAGATTATATGCTAAAAACATACCTGTTTACATTGTTATGATGCATTATCCTGGACCTAATGAAATGTATCAAAACTCCTGATTGATTCTTTTAATAATGAAGAAATTACTAATAATCATAATGTGTTCAGAAGAAGTGTTAGTGCTAGAGGGAATATCTTCTTCCCTTCTTTAGGCAAAATATATATTAAAGATCTTTTATATATGAGTATGAAAAACAAAATAACTATATAATATGGAATAAACTTTTCATGTCTTGATTACTGGCAGCATAAAAGCAAGATAACAAGATAAAATAATGCTTGTAAGATTTTTAGAATTTTAAAAACTCAATAGGAAATCTGATGTTAAAAACCTCAACCAAGTCATGCACTCATTAATGAAAATTTAATGTAAAATTATTTATAAGATATATATGTTTAAGTGTTCTGCATAAAAGTTATTTGACATGCAATCTCAAGATTAAAAGAAATAATTGTCTACTGTAATGTGAATAACCTGAAAGAAAATGTCTTTAATCCCCATAATTAGGCATATTAAAAAACAGGCAATTATGTATAATCTATATTATCATTCCTATTCTATACAAATTTTTCTATAAAAACCAAACAAAAGAAAATCTGTTCAGCCAATGTCCATGAAGTTTGCAGACCAATAGGGTTAAAACTAATATTCTGAAAGGCAACGGAAGTTAGAGGTCCAGAAAAAGCTATTATGCAGCTCTGAGATTTGCATATGCTATCTGCTTGGCTCATCAGAGGTGAATGATAGTTTCCACAGCACTTAGTTGCAAGCCAATCTAGATGCAGTTATTTGCATAAACAATTTGATTGGTAAACATTATACTACTGTGTGGGAAACTTTTGGGAGAAGGGAGACTGTTTTCCTGGTTTCTTTTACTTAAAAAATACTTGAGGTATGCTTCCTTTTGTGTTATGGCAGAAAACAGAAGTGAAGGCAAATTGTGTACACAGGAAATTTTTATCCAAAGGTAACACAAAAAAAGACAAAACACATTTTAATGTTAAATACCTAAGAATATTTAGCAAATTGTTACAGCTAAAATTTCTATAAAAATTTAATAGTCATTGGTAAAGCTAGGTCCTTAGTTAAAGCAGTTTTGTACTCTTTGGATTCATTTTTCATGCACTTTCCCTATTTGTCTAAATATTTATGAAGCTGCAATGATTATGGAATTGTAACTTTATGTATTTTCCCTGAGGCATAAATATTTTTATGTTGCCACATTTTAGCCATATCTGTGTATGAATATTATTATAAGTAAATACTTAATATGTCACATATATTATATATTTATATATCATACATGTTTTATATATCACATATACAATGCATATTGTATCTCTTTCAGCTAATGTATAGCCAATTGGTTATAATACAAAAATAAGATGTAATTAATTGAAATCAGTTCTATGTAATACATATTTATATATTTACTCTGTGCCTTAGTACTCCAACAAAAAATATACTTGCTAAATGGCTCTTCAATGACTAACATGTCAGATATTGTTGAAATCTGTATTTAAGCTTGTATGACCATGTCTCTGACTGCACTGAGCTTACAAACTAGATGAAAGCATACACTGAGTAAAACAAACAAGTATACACTGGAAACACGTAGCTGAGTGTACAGTTCAAGAAGCATTTGTATCAAAACTGATTGTCAGGGAAGAATTCTCCAAGAAAAAAAAAACTTCAGGTAAATTTGGGGTGGTGGGGAAGAGACGTGAAGTACATTATGTGAGTCATACTTCTAGTCCCTTTTTCTTTTTCTGTAATTTTTTTATTCCCTTTGTCAGTTTGAATGTGTTAATTTTCCTAGGCTGGCCTCAGACCTTAATCCTCACAATTCTTCCTCTCATGAAGGCAGGATTACAGTCTTGCACAGCTGTGTCTATATATGAGGGGGAAAAGTGCACAGTAGTAATTCAGATCCTAGTTCTTCACAGAGGAAACAACCGAAGTCAACAAATAGTGTATTCCTGAACAGCTTGGGTTAGCAAAAGAGACAGGTGGGAGACTAGGTGACCACTGGAGATGGCACTGTGCTTGAAATTTAAACACTATCTTAGGGAAAAAAAGAAGCAAGTGAAGGTCTCAAATGATAATAGAGGCAATAGTTTTGTCTCAATTATCATGAATGTCTGCGATAGCAGGTGAGAAGATTGAATTGTGAGAAGTAAAACTCTAGAGGCAAGAAGACAAGGAAGAAGGTTCTTTTTGGACTGTAGGCTTGCAGTAGTTGCCAATTACATTAGATATAGTTAGTGAGAATAGTTCAAAGTAAGAAAAAAAGAAACATTTTGGAAGAAAAATTAATGGAAGTTGATCAGGCTTTTGTCATTCAATGGATCTAAGAACCAGCAAAAGAGTTTGGGATAAATATTTGGATACCAGCTTGTAAATGGCAATGCCTTACATTAAGAAGTCTAAGAACAAGAGTGTGAAGGTACTGAATTAGGCTGCCTGTTCAATACATTCAGAAATGTAAGATGTTGATACGCATCTCTAAATCCTAGCAACAAGCATGGTGTAAACAGAGAGGAAATGCACAAGATAAGAGCAGGTGGCTAAGGACAGGGAATAAATGGGAAAGCACAAGTATTTTGTGAGGATTTGTGCACAAAAGGATTATAGGAAAACAAGTAATATACTTATGAGAAACATCAAAGCTTGACTTCTGTAAAAGCGTCATCAAATATCCCGTATACTGCAGGTAAGTAAAATAAGCCGAGATGATTAGTAGGCCACTATGACTTTAATAATTTCAATTAAGTGGTGGAGCCAGAAGACATACTTCTTTTTTTTTTCTGGAGAAAACAAATTGATCCATTTATTCTTATACCCCATGGATTAAGGCCTCTTGATAAACCAGTTACAATCTACTAGCCTTTCTTGCTGAATATTGAGACAGGTACTATACCAAGTGCTGCATAAAAGTTAGCCTATTCTCTCTTTGGAGCACATGAGAAAGTTACTAATCCTTTTCTCTCAGTTTATTGAGGAGGGAAACTGAGGCAAAAGTGACATGTATAACTATGGACATCAGTCTCCTCAAGTCCTTTGCTCTTGATGTTTTCCTTGACATGTTTGTTGATGTTCAGAGTGCTTCTCATTTCTCCAAGCTGTGTTCTGTAGGTCCATCTCCTAATGAAGCAGGGGCAAATTCACTGCTAGGATGGAGGTGGGTGAGAAAGGATTTGTGCAGCTGCAATGCTGGACCTGAGCCCACAGAAAATCATATACATGGATCTTTTTGTATTTTAGTTTCCTTTTGTATAAAATGGGTAGCATAAATAGGGACTATTAATGTGGGCCAATGGGATGAACAGAATATTATTAATACAGACAGTGCAGAAGACGTTTCAATGGTGGAAAAGAAACTATAATGCAAAAATGTAAATTCCTATAAGTTATTCTTTCTAAGGCAAAGGTTTGGAAAGGAAGAATAAATTAGTGTATAGAAATAATGGAACTTTTAGGTCTTGTTTTTTTAAGGTGGGCATATATATTTATTGAAAAGGGAAAGTAAACTAGAAGGAGAAGGAAATGTTAAGGAGGCATTTTGCAATTGCACAGGAGATGAAAATTCCATTAGGATGAAGGATGGAATTGGATCACACAGACCCCTGGCCAAAACTCTAGATTTGGACCTATGAATTAAGGATGTCTTTCATGAGAGACAGAAAGGGGTATAAAGAAGGATAGCTTTTAAATTGAGTGATTTTTTTTCAGTACTATGGCTTAAGCTTATGAGTCTTTTGTCCTCTCTCAGCAGAATGATTTAGCTGGCACTCTACGCCTTGAATCGTACCTCCCACTAGACTTTTGGTTTTTAAATAAATAGAGGAGAATATTATAGAATGACACCAAACTTTTGGTGGAAAAGATTTATTATTGAAAAGCATCGTTCATGGTGATTAAGCCCGCAGCCTTGCACATGTTAGGCAAGGCAAGCACTCTAATAACTGGAAAAGTTTAAGTGAGATGTACCTAACTAAGGATATAGGAAGGATAGGTAAACAGATTTACTTATAATCCTTGAATTTTTTAAAGCCCTAGGAGCCCACCTTCTCCTGTGGCAGCACATGGTATTGAAAGAAACTCTTATGGGTTTCTTTGATTCTGAACTTGAAGTTTTCTTAGAATTTAATGCAAACGAGAGCCATGAAGTCCATTGAAGACAAAAAGTAAGAAATTAAAATGATTTCATTGGTATCTGAAGAGGATAGGGAAGGAAACGAAAATCTGCTAATGAATGGAATATCACACCGTTACAAAAGTATTTGAGAACCTATAACCAGAGAAGGGCAGAAACATCCCTTCGAGTGAGAGAAAGGAAAGAGCCTGCGAAAGCCTACATGTGGAGGATGGGGTATGAGGACTTGAGATGCTTTCACCTCAAAATTCTATTGATATCCTGAACTAGTAAAAGCAACTCAGATAATGAGAGGGAACAAAATGAGATCAAGTTTCAATTTTCAGAAGTGGGCTGTATTTGGATGGTGAGAGTTTTGGGGGTAGCAGTGAGCCTGGGTGGTTACAGAGATGCCATATAACGGAGGGTGCTGAGCAGCTGTAAGACATCACCATGGGTGTTAAAATCATCATAACCAGTGCCTGGAGTGTAGCCTAGTGGTAGAGTGCTTGGCTAGCATGCACGAAGTCCTAGGTTCGATTCCTCGGTATCATGTACTCAGAAAAAGCTGGAAGTGGCACTGTGGCTCAAGTGGCAGAGTGTTAGCCTTGAGCAAAAAGTGTTCAAGGACAGTACCCAGGCCCCGAGTTCAAGCCCCAAGACTGTCAAAATAAATCATCATAGCCAATTGTAGTGTTTGAATTATAAAGAAGGTGAGAAGCCAGCTCTAAGTCTTCAGATGAAGTAGAATAGAACAGTAATAATAAGCAATAACCCAAAGAAAACCAGCAGGTGTTACAGCTAAACAGAGAGTTCCTTACATGAGTTCCTTACATGAGACTCCAGGAAGATAGGGAAAGAAGAACACACCAACAAGGAAAAGAACTTGTTTCTTTTTGATGATAAGGATATCTTGGGTTTCAGTAAAAACAAAAAAAGTGAGGTTATTTCAAAACAAATGTCTAGAAAATGAGTATTAGTAGATTAATTTGATATTTTCTGAAAAAGTGTGAAGTTTTGAGACTGGAAAGATACCTGTGATTCTTCTGAATTTTGGAAGCAGAGGAAAAGACCAAAACTTCTCTCAGTTAAGGGACTGTTTAAAATATGTAAATTCCTTTATGAGTAAAACTCAAGCTTCCTTCATTGAAAATCATAGGAAAAAAAACCTGCATTGTGAACACAAATAAAATATATGTGATAAAACAAATCACATATATAGTTTTCTTTTGTGAAGTGGAGCTGCAGATAGAATCAGGTTTGAAAACATCCCTAAAAGCTCCTGCAGAAGATAAAATATAAAACAAGTGCAGTTGCAAGATAAGGGAATAATAAAATAAAATATTATCTAAATGTGCCAGTATTCATGGAAAATTCTAAGGGTAGTAAAGCCAGGAGATTTGTTCAGAATAGAATATCGTTAGTAAGATTTTCACAGTTGGAAAGAAGTATTCCTGTACATGTCCAAGCTAGAAAAATAAAATTGCAGATAGTAAGCACATATTTTTCATTACTGCTCAACTTTGAATTAAACTACCTTTAAATGTATTTCTGTACATTTCATATCTATATTTTATTTTACACATATTTTTTTCCTTAACTGTGTAATTAACTTAGATGATAAATATGGTCCAAAAATAAACTTTCTAGATCCATGGTATGTGGGGAAGGTCTATAACAGGCAGTCTTGGTGTTGCATACTTATAATACCACCTAAGCATGAGGCACAGATAGGAGGATGGTGATTCAAGACCATCCTAGACAAAAAACACTTACCAAGATTCTACCTCAAAAAGTAATCCAGTCATGGTGGTACACACTCCCATAATCCTAGCTACACGGGAATATAATTGAGGACAGGCTCAGTGGAAAAGCATAAGAGTCTGCCTGAAAAGTAACATGGTTTGGGTGTCTCAAGTGGTATAGTATTTTGTCTAGGAACCACAAGATTGTAAATTCAAAGCCCCAGTTCCAGCAACTAAAACAACAAAAAAAGACATTTTTTTTCTAGCTATGTGCATAAATATAAGTATCTCAGAGACATAGTAGATCTAGAAGGAAATTATATTCAATTATAATTGAAAAGAATCTATTGGGTTAAAATCGAAGCATGGCATGGAAAAATAGAAGTCGTTTAGATATCATAAATAAAATTAATAATATCGGAAGTTCAATGAATTGTTAGTCATTCTCCCAGGTTCCTGGGATGCAGAAAGCGCAGGAAAACTTGAAGATGACTTTGAATTCCCCTAGCTCCACTGCATCCGGTCAGGTTATTTTTGACTCACTTTTCTTTTGAGTGCATGTCAGCTGACATCTGACATTGCTAGGTTCTATATTAGCAAGCAGATGATTGCAGACATTGTCAGAAACACAAATTCAAGACTCTGCAACTACAAATTCCCAAGTAAAGAAACTCTGGTCAGAGTGGCTATTCTTTTAGGTAATATAAAATTTTTTTTGAATTAAATCAGGTCAGTGGAAAGGCTGCTCCTGATCACATATTACTTCTTCTCTATAGAATTGCTACCTTGAGGGTCCTTGTAAGAGATGGTTCTGATGAAACTCATTGTTGTGTCTATTAGAACTAGGCAATCGTCCATTGAATTTACAACATCTGCTTTGGGATCAGACATTTCTGTCAGGTGTAAGTATCAGGAATAATGAGAGGGTATTTATGGTGCCAAGTCTGTTTGTTTGCTCTTTAGGGCACTAAATGATCTGGGTTTCCCTTTTTTAATAGTGTCTGCTGGCTTAGACTTAACGTTGTGGCTTTCTGGCAGGAAGCAGATAAGTTCTTTTTTATGCCCAATGCTTGCTTATTGCTTTTTGTTCCCCTTTCCTGTAATTTTTTTCTGTTATGTTTGTATTGTAACTAGATTTGAATTCTGTTTCAAAATGGAATAGGAGATAGAAAAGGAAAGAAAGATTTTCATATACAAAATATTGAAATACAAAGGGAAGATAAAGGACTCATTTTTTTCATGCATTTATCATCTACTTGAATTATCACTTCATAAGCATATAATAATATAAGTGAGAAACAGTGTTTTTCCTAGGAAAAAATATGCCTGGAGAAGACCAAAAAAGCATATTGTAAGGTGGTAGGAATTATTCAATGTCTTATTAATAAGCTGAAAACATCAAATATCTTGCCATATAAAGACAAATAAATCTTCTATTTTCATGATAGAAAAATATGATTATTTTCTAGTCTCTACATTTGAATACATTTCTTTTTTAAAGGTGGTAAACAAGGGGGTTACAATTACATAAGTAAGGTAGTGAGCTCATTTCTTTTTAAACACTGTTTCCTCTCCCTCATTATAGCACACTTACCATTCCCCATTTCCAACTCAGTGTCTAATATGTTTCATTGTTGTATTGATTGATCTTTTCTCCTGTTTTTTCAGTGATCCTTTTTCCCTTCCATGGACATAGAAGTTTACATATGAGAAAAAGGATACAGAAAACTAAAAAAAGAAAAAAAAATAATTGCATACAGGACATAATAGAAAATTCATATTTCCAATCCTTGACATTCACTTTGAATAAAAGAGACATTGAACAATTCATTTCTATCTTTAACTTTCTTAAACTCTACTTAGAATTTAAATTGCAGTTTGTATTCCTATTAACCATACTTTACACAGCCACTGTAATATCCAAATATTAAAAAAAACTCTCATTACAGATTTAATTTATAGTTTCTAGAGTAATTATATTATTTTGTAGTTTTAGTATTTTGAGCAGCCTCCTGAGTAACTAGGATTATAGGCATGAGCTATAGCTGCCAGCCACCTTGTGATTAGTAAAACTACACCCTAAAGGAATTCCCCAGAAATGTACTCCTGTCAAACCTCAAGCAGGAACAGAAACAATAATGCCCCTAGTGTTAACACCCTTACTGGTTAGCCCCTTCCTATCTATTATCTGCAAGGTTCAATGTAGGTAGCTGTGGGCCACATGGAACCTTGGAATCACAAGAGTGATGCATGGATTGTGAGCAGAGCTGGAGGACTTTTTTCCTGGGGAAATGTTTCATGGCTTTCTACAACTACAGAGGAATACCAAGGAGCCATGTCAGGAGACTTGACAGGTACAACACCCTCTGTCTTTGAACTTAAGGAATTTCATAGCTGTTTTGTTGTTGGTGGTGGTGTTTTGAAGTGAGATTAGCTCATGTAAGATTAATGCAAGAGTTTTGTGATTTTTAAAAAAAAATAAATTTCAAAAGGTGGTTTTGCCGGGTGCCAGTGACTCACACCTATAATCTTAGCTCCTTAGGAGGCTGAAAATGGAAACCAACCCAGGCAGGAAAGACCGTGAGACTTGTCTCCAATTTACCACTAAAAAGCCAGAAATAGAGCCATAGCACAAGAGATAGGGAACAGTGCTGAGCAAAAAAAACAAAAAACAAAAAACGCAGTGATAGTGCCCAGGTTCTGAGTTCATGCTCCAGGACATATATACATACACACACACACACACACACACACACACACACACTCACACACACACATTATACAAAAGAATTATAGTTTCCCATGTGTAAATGTCTAGTGCTTTTTGTGAGAATTGTCCCTTCCATGATTTTTCCTCATGCTGTCTTGCTGTAGAGATTTTGGAAGGTGTTTCTTGATATGTAAAGTTGATGCATATTGTGAAAAGAGGGGTTCCTGAGAACCAGATTACATTTAACAATTACAGTGATTATTTTGGCTTCCCATCTCCCCAAGTAACAATTACATCATTATGCATCCACATTCTACAGGTCAGAATATTTGTTTAGTTCTTCTGAAGATTAAAATCTGATATGCAGCTCAAAAATGCCGCATTTCCTTTCAAATATCTTTTTTCCCTAAGAATATTAATCTAGCAGTTGGAATCTAACCAAAGGAATACAAAAGCTGGTTATATTCAACCAGTCCTCTGTATTATACATTTCAGTGTAACCCTGGATTTATTATTTCTGTCAACTTTCTAATTCTTGTTTGTGGGTACTATACCAAGAATTGATTGTTAGAGAATGACACTTGAAGGTAGTGACATGAGACCCAGGCCTTTGCCTCCTGGTTACAGAAGCAAAATTCTTTCTAGTGACCCACTGCCTTCTGCGTTTCCACAGTCTTTAAGCGTTTCCAACCAGCCAAATTTTTCTATTATCAAAAATCAGTTAACTGCATGATTTACTCAGACTGATCTCACTAGCTTAAATCCCAGTAAAATATATCCCTAAGAGGAATGAATTGTTAAATTAGCTGAAATTGCACTTTTGAGAAACTGAAACAGGTGTGATTTGAATGCACATTTTACTTAGGTCTTAATGCCTGATAGAGAAAGAAACTTGAAGAGCTAAAAAGAGTATATGCTCTCTTTGCAGATTTCTTTCACTTACCCACAGTTTTAGATTCATGGGTCTAATAATCTGTTTGGATGCAGTAATTTAATGAAAATGTTTCCATCTATGGAACAATGGCCACTGCCTGTCTATCCAGACATAAGTGAAAATTTTGCTCCTTCATAATACTATAAAATAAAGATGTACTCAAAATAAACGGAACCACAGCTGCTGAAACCAACAGCTGGATGTACAAGAAGAAATCTTATAAGCACCCCATAAGCACTCAGTAGCTACATTGCCTGTGCCACTGTTACAGGTCTTATTATCTGCATTTATGGCAATCTTTTGAGCCTAAATATGTGAAATAAATATTCAAAATAATCACTTGCAGGTAATGTTGGGACTCCATCTTCTAATCTTCTCTCCACTTTGAATCATATACTAAGGAGAAAGAACAAAACAGCAGGCAGGCATTAACAAACAACCCAATCAACAGGATAGCTGTGTTTCCAACTCACATTTCAAATGATAATGATGTGTGTGTGTGTGTGTGTGTGTGTGTGTGTGTGTGTGTGTGTGTGTGTGTGTGTGTGTTCTGGGACTTATAACTCAGGTACTGGGCATTTTTGTTCAAGGCTGAAGCTCTACCACTTAAGTCACAAGTTTACTACCAACTTTGATTAGTTGGATCTTTTTCTGCCCAGCTTGTCTTCAAAATACGATGCTCCAATTTCAGCCTCCTAAGTTGGTAGGATTATAGATATGAGCTACCACATCCAGCAGATGATTTTATTTTAACTTCATGTTCACAGAGTTTTCCTTAATACATATTCTAAACTTGCTGCACTTGATTTTTATATAAAGGCATGCAGACAATATTGAAGCTTCTGCTTGGGAAAATATTTTTAACTTGTTAACAAATATTTTCCTTTAATTGTTCAGTATTTTTGTCTAGAGTATTTTACAAAGTATAGTCTACAAGTTGTTGGATTTCTACGACAAAAGAGGATCACAGGACTTGAATGTTTTTCCATTAATGCTCAGACATCTGTTCTTTCACTGTGTTGACAATTATGTTCACAGTGAAGAAACAATATGGATAAAACTGGTGACTCCTCAGAATGGATAGAGCAATGGCCCCAACAGTAAAATTTAAACTATGAACTTCTTCTTGAAAGAATTATGTCACACAAATCTGGATTTATTGTGTGCTTCACAATGTTCCTCTCCCAGCTATCTTGAATCAGTGCAATAAAATGCATTGGTACAGGAAAAAGGAATATTTGGAATATTTAGAATATTCCAAATCTTTCTGCTCTCCAATCAATCATTTCTTAGCATGCCTTCCTCTATCTAGCACTCAAACCCTGCTAACTCTCAAAACATAGCATTAACAGCATCTGTTATAACTTATAACAACTCATATGGTAAGATTTTTACCATTACTGGGAGTTAACTTTCTGTTAGATGTTTTAGGGAGAGATTAGAGTTAAATAACTACCCCTCCAGATAATGGATTTTAAAGCCTTACATACTCTCAGAACAGATATGTATTTTAAAATTTGTCCTAACAGTATTAACCCAAAATGTGGTCTCAAAAGATACTACCACCTATTTCCCAGCATCTATGAATGAAATATTACGTGACAATAGGAACTTCTCATATATGATTAAATTGAGGGTCTTTGATCTGGATACCCAGTCTGACACTATGGGTAATTATAGTGTCCTCTTAAGATGCACGTAAGAAAGATTTGGCAACAAAGATAAGGAACAACCAGATAACCAGGAGTGAGATGCAATATGAAATCCACAGCCAGGGAAATAGATTCTTCTCCTGAAAGAATCCTCCACAAGGATTGTTCTCCAGTTCTGCTTAGATCTTGATTTTAGTCCTACGAGGCTCATTTCTCATTTCCAGTGTTTGGAGCTATAAGAGAATACATTTGTATTGATTTAAGCCAGGAAGATCACTGGAATTGTTATAGCTGTGTTAGCAAACTAATCCAATAATGCTTAAATGATAGTGGAGAGTAATATTATAAATTTTTGCCTCCCAGTAATTTTCTAAGGAGAGGAATTAGATGACATGATCTTCCACAATGGAAGTGTCAACACCTGGCAAATTATTTACGGTTATGATCAGTTTTTGCATTTTTGCCCTACTTTACACAGAGCACGAAGTGCTGCTGGTCCACAAATGTCTAACTGTGAACCTCCCTATATTAGGCATGTGCTTCTATCACTCCATGCTGCATGATCTATTATTTATTCATAAGAACAAAGTCCTTAGGAAAAAGTGAATTACATCTATGATGCATGCTGATTATTACAAATTATCATATTACAGCAAACTGTTCTTATCTTATTTCAAAAACAGTAAATATTAACAGGTTGTCACCCACAGACCTTCTGCATTCAAATGATACATGCTTAAATGAAGCTACCCTCTATTTCAGAGACAAGCCTGAGGATGTCATACATATAACAGCTACTTTAGATATTGTCTTCCAATTTCTTATCATCACTCATACCATAACCTGGGAAAGAAAACTGTAGGGCAGACATTATTAGGTCAAAAATTCCCTAGTCAAAGCATTTATAAAAGAAAAAAAAGCATTGAAATTCCATTTTCTTCTTTTAAAATCTTAAAAATTATTGTCTTCCTTTAACTGTTGTTGTGATGCTTGGGTGTGAAATCAGAACCTCGTGGGTGTTTTGCTCATACTCTAACCCCTTGAGTCAGACCTCCACCACTGTTTCACTGTCATTTGTAGAGATGAGGTCTTTCGATCTTTTCTGCCTAAGGTTTCCACTGGGAATCCTGTGACACTCAGCTTCCTGCATAAAACAAATACAGGCATGAGCCACCAGTCATTGTCTTTGAAATGAATAATATAGACTAGATATGTGGAACAACCCTCATCAGAGCCAACATTCTGAGCGATGTTTAAAGTAGTGATGCTCACTTAGAGGAAAAACGACAATATTTGTCACTGAAATATCCATTTGTCTAGAAATCATAGTAATATAGTCATTGAGTTTGGGAAATGCACGAAAATATTAGAGAAGTCTTAAGAGTAGGGCTAAGCAAGTAACTTTAAGCTGCTGAATGATAGAAAATGCATCTGCTTGTTTGAAACACTTTCTGGAAAGGAAATAGATAAAAGCTTCATGGTTATCAGGAAACAAATGTGTTTACAAAAGCTTCTCCAGAGCCATTTGTTAGTTTAAGAGCAAGTCCTCAGATAAGTGAACCTCCCAAATCCAGTGCAGGGGGAAATGTTACACCTATGTTTTATTAAGCTGTAAGAAGGCTCCAAATTACTTGAAGAAGTAGCAATTTCTGTTGGCAAGATGCATGCAAAGTGTCAGCCTCGTGGGAATCCATTTGTGACAACAGAGCAGAAAGCAGCCCCTGCTCTGACAATAAAAAAAACTGACAGATAATACAGAAGTAATCAATCTGAAAGGTATAGACCACTTAAACCACGGAATGCTTAAAAAGCCATAAGAAAGATCTTATAATCAATATAGGATGCTACTGGAATTTAGAGTAACGACTCACAAATAGGAATATTATATTGGACTCAGAAAAGGATTTTGTTAAGGCCAATAGCAAGGAGTTAAAGGATCCACGCTTAATCATTTAAAAACGAAAATATTGCCTGTGTAGGTAGCACATGTTTATTTTTCTAGCGATTCAGGAAGCTGCCCTGTGAGTATTGTGATTCAAAGCTACTTCTGGCAGGAAAGTTCTGGAGACTCATCTCCAGTAAGCTACAGGTATTTAAAAGCAGGAAGTGGAGCTGTGGATCAAGACTTAGAGCATTAATCTGGAACAAAATAGCCCAGAAAAAGTACCTGGGTCCTCAGTTCCAGCCCAAGAACACGCCCCCCCGCCCCCTGCCACACACACACACACACACACACACACACACACACACACACACACACACACACATCATTGTTGGATTTTTTATTAGAAAAAGAGAGAGACTGTATATTGTCTTGACTTTAATGGCTGTTTTCTAGCATTTTGTCTGTAATTAACATCATCCCGAAGTATTTTATAAGAACACAACCATATCACTTCATTAAAGAGCAAGGTAGCAAAAAGCAGAGAACCTAATAACTACTTAGAACTTAACTACTTAGGGAGACTTAACTAATTGTATTAGAACTTTGCTTAAAATGTTCTCAAGTGCAAAAAATAATGTAATTGCTTGGATCTAGGAAGCTAAGAGGTAGTAAATCAGATTTTTTAATGTGTAAGACTGGAAAGTGAAGGGCAAAAAGTATTTCTTGATTTAATTTAAAAAATAAATCACAGAAATTAAACATGTACATAAGGGGAAATAAATAATTGTTATAGTCTTGTGTGTTTGGAACTTTTTTTATTCTTTCAGTTATCAGAAAACTAATAACAATAGGAACAATTCTGTGTATGCTTATACTAATAGAATGTCCATGTCTCATTGATAAGTTACAGTTCTGAATTCACTGTGTTTTGAATGCAAAGTTCTAACACTGATTTTTCTTTCCTAAGATAAACACAGAGTTGAGATGATCACTTTTCTTTTTTGGAATTAGATCTGATGAGCTATTTTGGAATTAGATATAATGATTTTGTGGTTAACTTGGTATCAGTCTGCTGTAAGAATAAAGAAATATGGTACATATATCCAGTAGAATTTCAGTTATCTATTAGAAAAGATAATATTATGTCATTGGTAGGGAAATAGTTGGATCTAGGAAAAATTATGTTCAGTGAAGTGAATAAAGCTCAGATGGACAAATGGTGCATCTTTTCTTTCATATGTGAAAGCTAGATTTAAAATACTCAAAACATTCATGGTAACATAGACAGGGATCTATGTATGTATACACAACACACTTACTGAAGGAGGGTATATTTGTGGAAGGAATTCAAAAGTGTAACTTTTCTATGCAACCAATGGAACTTTTTGTAAAAATGAATACCAGGAAGTGGAAACATGTTTGTTGTACATTAGGTAAAAGTGAACTATGTACCCAAGGGAAAGGATGGGAGGGTGAAAATGGGACAGAATAATGGAAGGGCTCATGTTGATGAGAAAGACTGTACTCATAATCTGACTTGTGGAATGGTAAATTCTTTCTACAACTACTTAATATTCATTTTTTGAATAAGAATATCTGGACATCAATGGCTCACTCCAGTCAGCCTAGCTACTTAGGAGACTAAGATCTAAGGATTGCATTTTGAAGCCAGCTGGGAAGGACAGTCCACAAGACTCTTATCTCCAATAAACCACCCAGAAAATCCCAGAAGTGGCACTGTGGCTCAAGTGATAGAGTGCTAGCCTAGAACACCAAGAGGCCCAGGGACAGAATGCCCTACTTAGGACAGGCAAAAAAAAAGAAAGGAAGGAAGAAAGAAGGAGGGAAGGAAAGAAAGAAAGAAAGAAAGAAAGAAAGAAACAAAAAAGAGGAGGTAGAAGAAAAGAGGAGGGGGAAATGAAGAGGAGGAGGAAGAAGAAGAAAAGAGGAGGGGGGAAATGAAGATGAGGAGGAAGAAGAGGAAGAGGAAGAGGAGGAAGAAGGGGAAAAAATGATGAAGCCCAATTAGAAACCACAGACAAGGTGGTCAGCAACATTTTGCTTTTATGTGGTTGTTTTTGTACCTGAGAGACTTTTTACCTTGATGGGTGATATTTTTCTATATGTGTCATATATTTTGAGAAAGAATTTCAGGTTGACCAGTTACCATAAACATTCTTGTTACCAACAAAGCTAACCAAAGTTACTTGCTGCTTTTATCCAATATTTCTATTGAATGATGTGAAACTATGACCATTTTTAAAGTAAAACTTCCCTATCTCCCTATCTGCAATGGAAATAGCTCTTCATAAAATGCATTTTAAATGCCTCATTGTATGTACAACTAAGCATGAGTCATCAACTTTTCCAATCAGTGAACCACCATGAAATTCGTCTAGTACTAGGGGGGATTTATGCTTGTGAATCCTTTCCATGTCTGGGTTGACTGGTCTGTGCTCCTGGCCTTAATACAATCACAGGCTCCATTCATGGCCTCCATTTTTCAAACCGCAAGACAAATTGTTCTCTCTTCTAGCTCTTGTAAGAGGAGCCAACTTTCAAATATTTCCCCAAGGTGTTTAACAACAATATCCTGGAGATATTTCATATTCCATCCAAACTAAACAAATGACATAATTTTAACTCTTTCTTTCTTTCTTTCTTTCTTTCTTTCTTTCTTTCTTTCTTTCTTTCTTTCTTTCTTTCTTTCTTTCTTTTGCTTAATTTTTTCCAGCTGCAATAAAACTGCTAGGAGGTAATGTACCAAAATTCCCTGGATTTACTATTTATCAAGTTCACTGATTTTTAACTTACTATTTTTATTTAAGATTACCCAAGAAGGGTAATTTGAGCAAGTTGACCACTTCTATTTGATAGTCCCTAAGTCCTCCTCTGTCTGCTATACTTTCCAAAAACACTCCATGAGCTTTTGTATTGCTATCTGCAAAGACAAATATGCAATAAACCTGGAGCCTCTTCCTGGATCCCCATTTCCCTTCTCTTTTCCCAGTAGTGCCCCTTTTGTGCTCAACTCTCATTATTATCGTGGGTTTCAAGACTACAATTCTGTACGTCAGTAAAACACATAAAATTTGCCCTTTTGAACTTGGTAACTCAATGCAAGTATCTTTAGTGCCATCTATGTTTTGGCAAACAGCATAATTTCATTCTTTCTTTTTGCCAGTCCTAGGGCTTGAACTCAGGGTCTGAGCACTGTCCTGGGGCTTTCTTAAGGTTAGAGCTATACCACTTGAGCCATAGCACCACTTCTGGCTCTCTCTCTCTCTCTCCCTCCCTCCTCCTTCCCCTCCCCCTCCCTCCCCCTCCCTCTCCTTCTCCCTCTCTCTTGCTCTTCCCCCCAAGCCCCACTTCCCATTTCTGGCTCCCTCCCTCCCTCCCTCCCCCTTCTCTCTCTCTCCCTCCCTCCCTCCCCCTTCTCTCTCTCTCTCTCTCCCCCCCCAACCCCCCCCCACTTCCCACCCCCAAGCCCCACTTCCCATTTTCTAGAAGTTAATTGGAGATAAGAATCTCCTTTTGTGTCCGGGCTGGCTTTGAACCTTGATCCTCAGATCTTATCCTTCTGAGTAGTTAGGCTTATAAGAGTGAGCTACCGTGCCTGGATACTTCTGGCTTTTTCTATATATGTGGTACTACCGTGCCCAGATACTTCTGGCTTTTTCTATATATGTGGTACCGAGGAATCGAACCTGGGTCTTCGTGCATGCCAGGCAAGCAATCTTACCACTATCCTAATCTCCTGACCCCAATTTCATTCTTTTTTCAGTTCATTGTTTATTTGTTTATATGCCACATTTTCTAAAATGCTACAAGGAAAGATGAGTGTGCAGTTAACCCTATTGTATGTGTATTGATTGAACATGTTCAGATATATGCCCAAAGTACTATTAATGTTAGATATGGATCATAAGGTAGATTTTCTTTTAGGTTTTCTTTTTGGAGCTATTTTTGTTTTTGCATTCGTATTGATTTACATTCCCATCAATAGTTTTTGAGGATTCCTTTCCTTTCCCGAATAAATTACAGTATTTATTGTTTATTTTCTTGGAGATTGATATTCTGATAAAGAATATTAAAAAAGGTAAAAAAAATTGAACATTTCTTCATATGTTTATTACCCATTTGTATTTTTTAGAACTTTTTAACCTATCCATTTATTCATTGAATTGTTATTTCTGTTTGTTTTTGAGGACTTTGTACATTTTCTGAGCATTATTAATCTCCCATTCTTTGATCTGCTCTTTATTCTGATCATTTTTTCCTTAAACATCTAGAACATTTTAGTTGAATGTAAGCCACCAGTCATTTTCTTTTTTATTTGCCCCTGCCTAAATTATCAAGGACTTTCCCTCTAATTTTCTACAGGCGTTCCAAATTATCAAGTTTTTGCTATTGATTTTATACTAAATTTCTCTTTGTTTTTTGGACTTCTTAAAATAAAAAATTAACACAGTGATCTTAATTCTTTTTTAAAGTACAGGTATATAAAATTATTATGTAAGAATAGCTTTATGTATACCAAATATGTTTGATCTTATGTCTTTTCACTAGCTTTCTAATGTAAAAGCTCTAATTCCTCTACACAATATCTTTCTGAAACCCAGGGAATATGAAGAAATGTGCTTAATTCTCACATATTTAAATATTTTCTAAGCATCTTAGTGTCAACTGAATACAATTGATTCTATAGTCGGCTCAAAGAATGTACAGTGTTCAGATTTATCTACTTTAATTTAGTGTCTTTATAAAGTCACAATAATGTATTGTCTATTTAAGTGGAAGTTTTTGGTTTATTTGGAAATACTGCATTCTATATTTGTTAGATATGACATTCTACAGATCTCAGTGATATCAAGAGGATTACTATGTACACAGCTTCCCATAAACCAAGCAATTGTTTTTCACCTACTTATTCTATGAGTTATTGATGGAATGGTGCTAAATATCCATGCTATGCTTACAGATTTATGCTGTCTTTCACTTTTTGTATTTCGAAGCTAAATTAGAAAATCATACATATTTATGCGTATTTTTTCTTTTGAATTAATTTCTAAATTAAATTTTCTAATTAATTATCTTAATAAATATCTTTTTTAAGGCTCTTGCCTTAAGGTGTACCTTGACATGAATATAAGCATTCAGAAATGTTATGCTTCTATGTTCATGGCATATCTCTTTACATCCTGTATACATCCGCTGTTTTTATATTTAAAGTTCATTTCATCCAGTCTTGGTGACAGAAGCCTGCAGTCTCAGCTAATTAGTAGATAGGACAAAATAATTAAGATTTCAAACCTTTCACAGGCAAATAGTAGTGAGACCTCATATAAAAAATGAAATTAAATATGTAAGGGCTGCAGAAGTACTTCAAGTGGTAGAAATGTGAGTGTGAGGAACTGAATTCAATCCCTTGTACTAAAAAACACCACCACCACCAACAAAAATCCATGAAATAAAAAGTAAAATTCATCTCACACAATGTTTAGTTGCATTTGTAATCAGTAAACATTGCTTTTTATTAGACTGTTTATATTCCCATTAGTTTGATAATCATCTTACTGAAATTTCCTACTGGGGTACTTGTTCTTCCTGCATTTATTTATTTTCTCAAATGCTGCAATGGTTGGACAGATAGACAGATAGGTAGATAGATAGTTACTTTAAAATGTTTGGTCTTCATCTCTACTGACTTTTATCTATACAATCATCTTGGAAAAGAGTATCATGATATCATCTTACCTCTTGATATTTTACCTAGAACTTTGCATTTCTGTTATGGCTAGAAATAGACTATGCATTTCTGTTTGGTGAGAATTAACCTAGGACTCAAGCAGGGAAGGGGTAAGCCTGTGTGGGATTTGAGGGGCAATTACTGAAAGGTAATGGTCACATTTTATGGATGACCTTTCTGGTTATAAGAGGCTCTTTTACTCCCTTCTTAGGCCAACCTGCACCCCTTCACCCCCCGAAAAAGATGACAGTGTTTTGTATCTTATGCTTATGTTTCAAAGTCTCTACATTACAACTGAGAAGAAATAACAACACAGTTTAACTTCATTTCTTCTTCAGACTCATGATATCCAGTGTTTCTGAAAAGAGATGAAATAGAAGCATCAGAAGGGGGAAGAAAGAAGTCCAGATGTCCAGCTATCCTTGGCTCATAGTAATTTGGACGTCTTCAAGTCTTGCTTTCAGGGCAGGAATCAAGTTCTAGACTGCTGTGCTGTACAGAGCTGGGGAGGAGCTGGATCCTCACTATGTTCCTGGTTATAGGCTGTTTCATGGTTGTGTCTGAAGGGTTTGCTGTGGAATATGCCCTTGTGGTAGACAGACGTCTTCCTCAACCAAGGTCACACTAGAGAGAATTTGAGATCTAGGACTTAAAAGAATGTCCAAGAAATTCAAGGATAACAGGTCAATTAATTAATCAAAGACGTGATGAATATAACTTCCACCTCAGGAACACTAAAACAAACAAACAAACAAATAAAACCCAAAACAAACAAAAAAAACTTCAAGCCAGGCACAGTGGCTCACACCTGTAATTCTAGCTACTCAGGAGACTGAGATCTGAGGATTGAAGTTCAAATCCAGCCTAGGCACTAAAGACCATGAGACTCTTATCTCCAATTAACCACTAAAAAACAGGAAGTGATGCTGTGACTTGAGGGGTAGGGTGGTAGCCTTGAGCTGAAGAGCTCAGGAACAGTGCCCAGGCCTAGAGTTCAAGCCCCACAACCAGAAAAAAACAAAATACAAAACAAAACAAAAAACTTCACAAGGAATGCTACTAGTTGTTTGCCTGCTGGAAATGATACCCAGTATATGGCAGAATTTAGATACCAGCCTCAAATCTTTATTTCATCATTTATTCTCTCTCTGTCTTTGACTCTGTCTCTCCTTTCCTCCCTGCCCCCTCTCCTATTTCTAAGCACTGCACTAGGGTTTTCAAACTCAAGGCCTTTGATATGGAAGATAGGTATTCTACTACCTCTAAACCTCCAGCTATTTTTGTTTATTTGTTTGTTTCCACAATTCTGGTGCTCCTCTGGGTTTAAGGATAGCACTCTAGAAGCTGTCACATTCTAGAGAGAAAGTCTCCTTAGCTTCACTTTTCCCCCTGAAGCACTTCTATTAGATATGGGTTTTAAAACAGGTGAGCAGGCCAGCCACTAAATCTTCTCTTTGCCCTCAAGGCTAAGTTTTAACTAGACTTTGTCTGACAAAGGCCTTTTCAATTTTACCTCTTACAGTTAGGAGTCTATAATGGCATAACTTTCCCTAGATTTCAGCTTTCAGGTTGAAATATTCTTCACTGAACCATCTTTCTCTCCAGGCTTTGTCAAATCCAGTAAATAGCAGCCATTCCAGGTCCACGAGGCTGTCTTTTCTAAAACTTAGAGCTCATTTGTTCATAATTTGGCCTTGCAAGTAATCACAAGAATCTTAGTTGATGATCTTAATCTAAATCATAGCCTTCTACCAGACTGTTTGCTAAATATTTCTCTCAAGTTTAGGTGTGTGTGTGTGTGTGTGTGTGTGTGTGTGTGTGTGTGTGTGTGTGTCCTACTGCTTACATCAAATTATTAATCAGGATTCCTGAAATATCCTTAAGGAAAAATCCCCAAATATCAGTGGTTTGTGATTACTGAAATGTATTTCTGATTCACAAAAGTCCATTGGGTCTGTGATTCTCCACAATAGTTCAAGTATATAAAGTAATACATAGTGCTAATTTCCTTTGCACCACTACCAGCTCCACTGAAGGCTTCTATGGTTTTTGTTGATGGGAGAGAAAGAAGGAAGGTCATTCAGTATCTTTAAAATAGTTTGGCTTCCAAACAATCCACTTTTTAGTTCACCTTTCATTTATAACCTATGGGTCAGAAATTGTCTCATTCAAAGAAACTTTCCTCATTGCAATGAAGCTGGAAGTGAGGGGACACCTATAGGTATTTGTAAGTAGTTTCCCACAAATGCTACTGTAATCCTGAAAAGTCTACAGAATTATGGTTCGATATCACGTTCAGATGGGCTGGGTGAGGTTTAATTTATACAATAAACAGGGAATAACGTAGGACTTGAAGAGTTCAGGAGATTCACAGGGAGAAGACTATATTAATAAAGCATAAATTGGAAAATGAGTGGAGAGATTTTATAAACATAAATCCTCATGGTCATGCATACTTTCTCAGAAAAACACAGAACATTTGACAGTGAAAGAGAGGCACCAATTTAGAGGAAACAGAGGTATAAAATGTGGTCATGAGGACTGCTATTGATTTTTGGCTGGAACTAGATGGGAAACTGGAACACTCTAATTTTAACTAATTCCAAAAATCTGCAAAACTAATTCAAATCAGGAGTAGTTCTATATATGGGTCTTCACTTCAACATTATTACATTTAAAATCGTGTTTCGGCCGTCACAGTAAAAAGATTCCTTACTGGACTGAAGAGTCCATTCTGGATGAGCAGAGTTGATGGGCCATAGTTTGGTATGTCACTTTTGGAAGCACAATGTCTTCTCCCAGATCTTGAATGTAACCTTCATTAATCCTACAGCATCCTTTCCTAGAAAAAAAAATGGAGGCAAAAATGGTAAATTAAAATTTTGCTGTATACAGAAAATGATGCACTCATAGAAACTAATTATCGTTCTCAAATTACCAATAGGATTTGAAAGAAAAAAGGATCAAGAAATGAGGATTTTATGACTCTGGAGAAACTAGTCTTCCATTGTTGAGTTCAATATATTTTCCCCCTTGAGTCTTTTTATTGCATTTCTTTAGGCATTACTTTTATTCCAATCATGTTTCTATTATTTACATTTTTCAAAAACTGATATGACTTCAGGTTAGATTTTTGATCCAAACTATTTCTTTTTTTCTTTTTTTGGGGGGGTGGGATGTTTATTGGGCTTGAACTCTGGGCCTGGGCACTGTCCCTGAGGTCTTCAGCTCAAGACTACCACCCTACCCCTGAGCCACAGCCTTACTTCCCGTTTTCTAGTGATTAATTGGAGATAAGTCTCACCTTCTTTAGTATAGGGGCTGGCTTTGAACCTTCATCCTCAGATCTCAGCCTCTGACTAGCTAGGATTATAGTCGTGAGCCACTGTGCCTGGCTGACCTAAACTATTTCTTGTATCTTAAAAATTTGAAATTTGTGAATTTTAGAGGAAGAGAATAAAAATACTAAGATTAATAAATTAATACTAAGTATGACCAGTCAGAATATTAATTCCAGTATTAAAACTTTGTGTCATTTAAGGTAAATCTTAGAAGAGGCATGTAAGAAAGGAGAAATTTAAGGAAAGCAAAATAAAATCACAAATGACATCTACTGACAAAAAAAAAACCTTGAAAGGGAATTGTCTTTAATTAGTTCACAGTTGGAGATAGTTCATACTGCTTATTTTAGTTAAGTCTTTCATTTGAAGAGAAACAAGCTATTTAACTTTCAGGATGCTTGCGGGTATTGGGGGAGTAGCTTGAAACCCCTGTCTTATTGAATACAACTCCATCCTCAATATCATCTAATTCTTATAGAGGAAAAAATATATGAACTCCAGATTATTATACCTATTGGAGTTTGTTAGACATTACCAACAACAATATGGAAAGCTGAGCTAGAAAATTAACTCACCTTATATAGTGTGTGGGTCACTGATATTGATTATAGTCAATAAAATTGGCTTAAAGGCATATCTAAATAGATGTCACTTCCACTAAAACTTAATTAAAACATTTAACTTAAGAAAAGAATCTGTATTAGATTTTTGATGGGAAGAATGTAAAGAATGAGAGAAAGTCTTCTAAACAGACTATTTTCTCTTTTTTTAAATCAAATTTTGTGCATAAATATGCATGTTCGAAAGAGAATGAAACTTTACAATGTTCCCTAAGTCTCTTACTTTGTGAAAGCCTTGCTCTGTAATGTAACCATCTCTGTATGGTAATACTGGGGAGCACTCTATAGTTAGGACTTTATGAATTTTTGCCAGAGTTGGTGAGAGTGTGTCTTAAACGGCATTATTTGCCACATTGTGGGTTTTCCATAACATGGATGAAATCTTCAAAACTTGATCAACTGTAAGTTAATCATGCCAGGTATTCATTACAATAGCCAGAAGCTGCTTAACATAAATATTTCCTAATTTCCTGATCTCAAATTCCAGGCATATCTCATTCATAAAATTAATGTATTATTTAGGAATATTTAATATTATTTGTACATTAAAGGTATTACTATGTTATATTAGGAAGACTATTCTTAGAAAGACT